>NC_058416.1:37263507-37267345 GCF_002201575.2 Neomonachus schauinslandi | reverse complement strand
ACTGCCTCCCTAAGGGCAAGATGAGGGATGATCATTTCAAGACCAGATCTTCATTCCCACACAGTTGATGTGCTTCGTGCTAGGCTCCAAGGTGCTCAGAAAAGGAGCTGCCCACTTTTACAAGCTGACACTGAAGTAGCAAAAAGGAAGAACCCCCCTTGGCCCCTGGCTGCACTGGCGACAGAGGCCTGAAGGGCCATGACTAGTGATTTCCGAATAAAAGAACCAGCCTCTTGGTAATCTCATGAGTCGGAGCATTCCCGAACCCCCCGAACCCCTGCCGATGTTCCATTTGGACTGAACTCTGGCCACCGAGGTGCTTTTCTTTTTTGGCCCTCAGAGAACCGATGACAGAACCTACGAAGGGAAGGTACAGAGCCGTTTTTGAAGGAAAAGGTCAGCTCTCGCATTTGCAGTAATCATAATTGTGGCGGCGTGGTCGGTCATACTGCAGTGTGACCACTCCGGTGTCCGTTTTGTCACTGAGGACACCCTCTTCCTGTGGGAGTTCACTCTTCTCCTCAGTCCATTCCCGTACTCTATCCCCAGCAGTGGCTTTATTTACTTTTATTTTAACCAAGTTCATTATCTCAGTTAAAAATTAAAATCTATTCACCAAGGTAAAGAGGATAAGGAAGTGAGGTCAGATCATCCACAAATAACTGATCAGTGTAGGTACAATGTATCCTCTGTCAAGTTTCAGGTCTCTGGGGGTTTGGTTTTGTTTTTTAAAGGTTTTGTTTATTTGAGAGCAAGAGAGAGATTGAGAGAAGGAATGGGGGGAGGGGCAGACTCCCCGCTGAGGAGAGAACCCAAAGTGGGACTAGATTCCAGGACCCTGGGATCATGACCTGAGCTGAAGGCAGACGCTTAACCAACTGAGCCACGCAGGCGCCCGGGGTTTTGTTTTTGAGCTATAATTGACATACAACACAACAGTTTCAGGTATACAACATGATTGAATATTTGTATAGACTGCAAAATGATCACTGCAGTAAGTCTAGTTAACATCTATCACCACACATGATTACAGTCTTTTTCTTGGGATAAGAACTTTGAAGATCTACTCTTTTAGCATCTCTCAAACGTAGTGTCGTGACATATAACCACCTTGCTGTACATGATGTCCCCAGACTGACCTATTTTATAACTGGAAGTCTCTCTACCTTTTGACCACCTTCACCCATTTCACCCACTCCCCAGCCCTCACCTCTGGGGTTTTTAATTGAGTGAGAAGGACCTGGGGGTGGAATACGCTCTCAAAGTAGAGAAGAAGCTGGGGATGACCAGAAGGCTGGCTGCTTCCTGAGTGTGTGTGGTGTGCCCATGCACGTGCGTGTGCACATGTTTTTAATGTCTCTGTGGTTCTCGTCAACAGTATTAATGTCATATTTTTAGCTCCTCTGTTTATGACTTTGGCAGAAGGAATACGGCAGATTAAGTGAGAAGAATTTTTAAATTCCATCAGAGCTCCGGCCATGAGAGATAAAGCCAAGTAAAGTACTTTTCTTTGCTTTAGCGTTATGAATTCATTGGGCCTCATATGCCCAAAATATAGCATTTTCCATAAACATTAAGCTACTAATTATTGACATTAGACACAATGATACTGTGGCTTCACTAAGGCAATGAATAAGGCCACTCTTTGTGTTTTTTTTTTTTTACAACTATGATTAAAATGTCTTAGAATCATATTTATACACCAAATCCTAAAGGCATTAATTAAGACACAACTGCTCAAAGACTAGCATTGTAAATCATGTCCATATCCACTGAGTAAAGTCAGAGAATTACAGGGACTTGTACAGAATTTACTTCTATTTTCCTCTGCTTCTGAAACTCCTTTTTATTTTGAAGGGGGAAATTAGGGAGAGAGAGAAAAGCTTGAGGGAAAAACAATTCTTGTAAAACAGGGCTACCACTAATTATGTTTTCAGGACATCAAATGCAGCTTGCAAAAAATTTTTGGAATGGTTGATAGCTGCAAGGAAAAAAAAGTCTGTATCTGCATTATAGCTGAAGTGCTGCCCTCCCTTTAAAAGCCATTATGTAAATGTTTTTCATGGAAGCATCATTGAGCAAAGAGGCATGGGAAGGCACAGAAGCGAAGTCCCCGTGAACTTGGATGCATTCCGGGCAGGAGGAAAGCAGTTACTGAGGACCCTAATCTCTCAACCCAGGATTAGATGCTACCAAAGATATTATTGGGTCATTTCACAAAACTAGAATATAAATGGTAGCTTACATAAAAGTGATATATCAATGTTAAATTTGCTGACATTGATAATTATAATTTTCTCAACACATCCTTATTCTAGTGGCCCAGGTAAACGGAAGAAGGCCCAGCACCCCAGAAGCTGGGTACACTTCAGAGTACGGTTGTTTGAAAAGAGGCAGCGAGACTTTTAAAGTGAATAAACAAAAACACAGTTCTTAGCAGTCTAATGAGTGGGATCTACTTTAGGATACTGTTTACTCTTCTAAAAAGTAAACCATGAAATCCTTAAACAGAATGAATGAAGGACGTCATTTTCATTTTTGTAAGTTTCACTATTTGGTATTTCTCACTGTGATAGCCGTGAGGGGTAAATTACTTCCATATCAAATGGCAGCTTGTGAGGATTTGAAGAGCTCACTTGACATTCTTTTGAAAAATGAGCTTTTACTTTAACCCTTTAATTGTGTGGGTTTTTTTTAAAACTTGAAACTTCTGAAGACACTAGATCTTCCACGCGTCTTTCCTGTTCTTTAATTTCGTCGTGCCTTCGGTGGTCTGTGAATGCCCAGGTGGCGGGCCCTGCTGCTGATGCCCCCCGTCAGCAGACATTTCATTCCCTCTGTGATCACTTTCTTTCCAAACGACTAAATGAGAACTTCAAAACCCCTGATTTTAAATTTCAAATACTAATTACTTCATCTGTAATTAAATTGTTCAAATTCATTTTCCGTGCCTTTTTCCAGCCTGTGAGCGACCATGCAGGGCGGGGTGGAAATGATTCTTCCATCCCGTATGTAGCAAGTACGGTGCTGGAGTGTGGACCCCACACCTGCTTCTCCACCCTCCCTGCCCCTGCCCTGCAGTACAGAGGATGCCAAGTCTGATTTTCGTTGTTTTCATCGTTCTCTCTGAGAGATCCACCAGCAGCCTGTGCGTGTACCAGGTGAAAGATGGGGACTCCGTGCCCCAAACGACCTAGACAGGATCCATGAAACACAGGTGGCCTTTTAAGGCCAAGACCCTGATCCAAGTTGAAGGTAGCTCTGGCTAGAGCAACCGATGTGGTTCCTCAGGAAGAAGCTGCACCTGGGACAGCATCTGTCACTGCAGCCGCCCCGGCCTGTCCCCCGGGAGGCCTGTCCCCCGGGGAGCGTTGCGGTGTCTCCCGGCCCCCCCCCCCCCCCCGTTCCTCTGCCAGCCAGCTTTCCCTGCTTATTTATAGTTCTCTGCCCTGGTAACGTGGTCTTGCGAGAGGCTTTGGCTTGCCCGTGACCCTTCCTCTTTGACTTCATATCCAACATTTCAGGTTTTCTTCAAGCTGCCTTTGATGATGTCCTAGAAATAACAATCCTTAATAGCTTTGTTTTACAAGCATTCAGCTTCTGCTCCTTCCATGTTTGTCTTTTAAAATTTACATGAGACTGGGTAAGGCAGGGTACGGGAATGAGTGATGAACATCTGTCAGCTCCTGCACCAGCCCCATCGTGGCTGCTGACGTGCTTGGGGAGAAGGACCCAGCGTGGGTCAGGCACTGTCCGGGGGAGCCCCTCCGGCAGCGTGGGTCAGGCACTGTCCGGGGGAGCCCCTCCGGCAGCGTGGGTCAGGCACTGCCCGGGGGAG
>NC_058416.1:37166502-37263497 GCF_002201575.2 Neomonachus schauinslandi | reverse complement strand
CCGGGGGAGCCCCTCCGGCAGCGTGGGTCAGGCACTGCCCGGGGGAGCCCCTCCGGCAGCGTGGGTCAGGCACTGCCCGGGGGAGCCCCTCCGGCAGCGTGGGTCAGGCACGGTCCGGCAGGGCTGTTCCTCTGGGAGAGATGGCAAATGTGGCGGACACTTGGCCCGGCACAAACTAGCTTGTGCCTCCCTGCTCAGAGCTAAACGCTTACTGACTGAATGTCCCTACTTTGTCCTGACCCCCAGCGATAACCGAAGGTAATCTTGAAACCAAGTAAGAGCTCGCCTTGTGGGAGGCCGGTGATGTTTTTGTTTGGTTTCCTTCACGTGTGGCCGGCGCTTGCTGTCAGCGACTTTGACATTGGCGTCAGCTCCTCGAGCTTTGCCTGGTAGGTTTACCTTGGATGGCTTCCTCTCCTAGGAGTTGTTTTAATGTGTTATAAAAACTTGAGTGTCGCCTCTCAGTCAGTCATGGAGACTGGGCTTGGGAACATAAAATGGTAAACAAAACAGATGCAACCCTTACCTTGCCGCGTCTAAGTCTCATGGGAGAAGAGGCATAACGAGAGGGCCATACCGTTGCCGTGGATGGGTGCTGTGGCCTCCCAGAGCGGCAGCGTCCAAGCTGAGACCTGCAGGATGGGGCTTAGTCACTCAAAGGAGGGGAAGAGGAGTGCTTCCGGCAGAGGGGTTCCAGCCCGAATCCTGCTCTGTGGTCATGTAATCAGGAACACTGCCTCGTCCCTGAGAAAATTGAGTGTGGCCAGGCCTGGGTGTTCTGACACCCCTGTCACTCCATGAGACCCCATGAGCTCCCAAAGAGCAGGGGTCTCCTGTATGACGTGGTTCATGGTAGGTCCTGGATAAGCATGTATTTAGTAAATAAGAGGTGTTGAACATCGTCTTGAAGCTGCTTTCTGTTAGACTTTATTGGTATTAAAATATGATACACTGCTTATAAAAAGGCCTGAAGTAACTTGATTTTCCAGAAGCTTTTTCCCCAGCAAGGCTGGCTGGTCCTTGCCAAGTCAGCATGTCCTCCCCCTGCCTCCTCTGCTCTTACCCATGTTGTTTTCTCTACCCTGTTGGCATGGCCTTTAGAGAGCCTGGCCAGTGGGACAGAGAAGTGATGCTCCAGGAGTGTTTTCTGTGTGCTTCTGCGGAGATAAAGGATCCTTGCAACCGTATGGGAATCACGAGTGAGGCAAAGCATCAGCTCCCTAGAATCCTTGGGAAGGTCTTCTGCATAGGCGAGGTTTCCAGCTCACTGAAGATTTACCTTCGGGTACTCAAACTGTTTTAAGTCAATTCCCAATTTGATTTCCATTTTAAAATATAGTAGGCCTTTTCCTAGAAATTTTTAGAAGAAAATTCTCTTTTTTCCCTTGTAACAGATTTTAAAGGGTATGATATTGCCAGTGCTTCTTGAGGGGGGTGTATGATTTTGCATTTATAACCAAGGACTCCAGGCACCTGAACTCTTCCTGTTGGCTACTTTATAATTAGGAGATCGGTTGAAACTTGTAACTACTGTCAGCACGCTTGGCTTCATTAGCCCCTGCCTCTTTCTGAGCCATTGGTACTGATAAACTGTGAAACTGGAAACCACAGAACCCAAGTTGTATTTACTTGTTCATGTGTTTATTTCAACATTTGTACTTTCACTAAATGTACACTCAGCCAGGCGTGGGGCTAAGTACTGGAGTTACACCAAGGTGAGGGATGCTGGTTCCTTGTGCTCCGAGGGCCTTCTGGAGGAGCAGAGGGTGCGGGAGCATGGTGGGGGACTGGGCAGAGCACCTCCACCAGGCTGAGCTGCCACGTGGTGGAGACTGGCTGGCCCCCCAGTAATGACCCTGCGTTTTTTAATCCACGAAGTGTGTAACTGCACACTCATTGCATAGTTCGGGCTGCAGAGGCCACTTCCCGTGTCTGTGTTGTGTTCTAGATTGTGAGTGCCTATTAGGAGCTGAGCTGGTGGGCAAGATCTGACCTGACATCAGTGACCTTCCCTCCCCCCCCAGTTTCGATCATTATTAGTGGTGCTGTTGAATCACTTGATTAAGGAAGGTGCTGATCCCAGACCTCCCCATTGTAAAGGCATATCTTTTTTTCCATGACAGTAAGTAAATTTTAGGCCAGTATCTTGACATGCGTGAATGGCTTGTTCCCCCCAAATTTCTCACTTAATGTTTCAGAGTCAGTGAGCCTTTCCTGGATCACCTTTGTTACAAAATTGTGATTTTTTCCAGTACTAACATTTCTTACGCATTTGCTAGCAGTCCGTGTTCTATAAAGATCTTCATATCCTCCCTCCCTCCCTTCATCATTATGGACTAGATTTTTATTTATTCAATGCATTACAGTCCATTAGAGCCATTATTCTTTTGATACATAAAACTGCCCCAAGTGTGGCTGAGTCGGAGGCACCTTCACACTGGTCCATGCTGTTCACGTTAGACCGTTAGCGCATCCTTCCTTCTTGACGCAAGGCGTCCCACCCTGTTCCTTCCCTGCCCCTCCCTTGGAATCCGTCACCTCTCAAGAAGCTCTCTCAGTGCCGAGGAAAATTCAAAACCAGGACGTGGGTAATAGGAGCACGCGCTGCTCTGGAGAGGTCATTGCTCCCAGGCGCTGTCAGTGGCTAAACCTAGGAAACGAGGAAAAAATATGCCCTTGTACTGATGTTTTTTCCTAAAGTATTAATTTATAATCTCTCTTTTCTTGTTAATTAGAAACTCAATTATGGTGATGCTTCGAGGTTATCTAAGAACCTTTCCTCTAAAAAATAATAATAATCTTAAAATCTCTATGTGGTGTTCTTATCTCTCTAGAGGGAGAAAGGACAACTTAATCCATACTGAGAGAAAAAAGTGCTCAGAAAGATTAAATAAGTTGCCCAAGTGGACCCTGTCATTGTACTGTGTGCACTTTCTCTCTTTTTTTTTTTTTTAAAGATTTTATTTATTAGCGAGAGAGAGAGATGGGCGGGGCGGGGAGAGGCAGAGGGAGAAGCAGGCTCCCCACTGAGCAGGGAGCCCGACGCAGGGCTCATCCCAGCACCCTGGGATCATGACGTGAGCAGAAGGCAGACGCTTAACCGACTGGAGCCACCCAGGCGCCCCTGTGTGCACTTTTTCTAAGTGTATGTATGCTAGTTCTGTGATTGGAGGAGGTCATTGGAGGTACCTTCTATATACTTTTTAGTAAATTCCTTTTATATCATACATTTGCAATAGATCTAAAAAGCATCCTTAATGTTGCCAATATTTATAATCTATTCTGGTTACTTTCAGGTGCGGCTAAATCAAGTCCAGCGTCTAAGCCAGGATCCACACCTTCTCGTCCCTCATCAGCCAAAAGGGCTTCGTCCAGCAGCTCAGCATCCAAATCTGATAAAGATTTAGAAACACAGGTCATACAGCTTAATGAACAGGTAACTCATCAGCCCTGGCCCGGTGTCTGAGGGGGGTGGGGAGGAGGGAGAAAACGTCTATAGGCCTGAGGTAAGGTTGGAGGGGGACAGTGGTTTCAAGCAAGTAGGGAGTGAAGAAATTGTTCAGGCAGATAAAATCAGTGGCCCACTAGGAATAAAAGATGTTAGGGGGCGCCTGGGTGGCTCAGTTGGTTAAGCGACTGCCTTCGGCTCAGGTCATGATCTCAGGGTCCTGGGATCGAGCCCCGCATCGGGCTCCCTGCTCAGCCGAAAGCCTGCTTCTCCCTCTCCCACTCCCCCCTGCTTGTATTCCCTCTCTCGATGTCTCTCTCTGTCAAATAAATAAATAAAATCTTTAAAAATTTTAAAAAAAAAGATGTTAGAAATCACAGCTATACATTAAGACAGAAGGACAGAGGACTCAGCCCCAGGTAAATGCAGGTTCGTAGGCCAACGTCTCACTCCCCACCCCCACCCTACCACCCACACTGCAGGGCCGATCACAAGCTCCAGGCTAGACCACGGCCTCTGTGCCCACTTCTGGCCAGTCTAGATACCATTCAGCACTGGAGTTAGGGTTAGTCTCTCTTCCTCCTTCCTTTACGTCAGCAGCTATTTGTCAAGCCTATTCTATGGGACAGGCCCCATGCTCGGTGCTAAAAACATAATGGTAGTGAGAGAGAGACCTCAGACCTTCCCTTCCCTTGGAGGACTTAGAGCAGTTATCTGGGGTAGACGATTATGCCAGCAAAGTGAACACCTAACACTTCCCACCACGGAAGTTTGATGTCACAGGGCACCGAACCCAATACTGGGGCGTCAGAAAGGCCACAGTTGTGTTTGAAAAATGTTCTTTTTTGTCTAAATATAGCTCTCCTCTCATTGCAATTTCAATATAAAACTAGGTATGCTGTCTACCTGACAATAGGTATTTTTGCCTAAGATTATATGTAGTTTAAAGGTAATAAAATGATTGGTAGCATGAGGCCCACTGCAGAAGCCACCCCCCCCGACCCTGAGTTGAGAAGAGCCCTTTGTCCCAGCTGCTCCCACCACTGGGAGGGGGCTTTCGTTCACCGTTCTTAGGCTCTTCCCAGCCAAGTGGCCGGGCCATTCCCGGTGATTAATCTGATTCCTGATGAGCCCGCAAGAGTCTGGAAACAGTTTTTGAGATAATTGTATATTTGCAATCAGGAGTCAAGTTTAAAAGCAGGCAGTTGCTTAGCTAGGGTGTTTCTTTACAATTCTGATCACTTTAATGAAAACGATGAAACCTGAAGTCATCCAGTGGGTAGGACTTTGATTTAGAAACTGTGGAATGTTCCAACTACCTGCCAATTCTCAGTTTGAGCCCATATGGAATTTCCAGTAACAGGTTCTTCTCAGAAGGTCAGTGGGACAGCCATAATGAGCTGTGGGCCACATGCCCAAGGCTCTGAGCAAATCCGAGTAGACTTAGAATCAGGCGTGGGTCTGTGACACTTTAGACTTATAACCCTTTCTCCTTAGGAACCCAAGTTCTTTCGATATCTTTATTATCTCTTGTTCTGTCACGATCTCTCTCCTCCCTGTGGTCTCCCTCTACCACACCCAAGTTTCCAACCTTCCAACCCAAAGTGTAACCACACAGAAACCTCAAGATCCTTCCTGCCCCTCTCCCATTCGCCTTAGCCAGCCAGACCCCCTTCCTCTCCTTGGGGCTGGCTCCGTGCTCCCATTAGCTGTCTAGTTACGCAAAGAGCCTCCCATCCCCAGGGAACCCAGCCCACGTCCTGCCATCCAAAAATGTCACTCTAGAGGGGAGAGGGAGAAGAGCTTTCCAATGGTCTTAAAATTCCTTTATTACTTCCAAAGGGCTTCACTCCCCCGCCTGCCCCCATGCACATCAAGGAGGGGTGTGTCTGTTCGCCTCCCTCCCCCCGACCTGGTCCCGCAGAGGGAAGGTCACACACCCTAAATTGTGAGTGTTCATTCAGCTGTTCACTGAGCACTTACCCCAGATCCATGGCCGTGCTTCTGTGTTCTCGCTCCCTCCGTTTTCTGTCCTGGCAGCCTGCAGGGTGGCCGGCTGACGCTGGTGGGCAGCCACAGAGGCATGACTGTGCTGGGGCGGAGGACTCCGGGACGAGGAAGGGCTGGGGGGAAATGCCTAGGCTGAAGAGTGAATTAGTCATAATAGAGGAAGCGATGAGTGCCATGAACTTGAAGAATTCTCATTTACTTGGCCTCCTGCCTCTATTCAGGCGGTCTCCCATGACATACTATAAAAGTACCACTGTGCTAGGCAATTCCAGTGATAGAAATGAATCAAAAGACAGAGGGGAGGGGCTCCTGGGTGGCTCGGTCAGTTAAGCATCCGACTCTTGATTTCAGCTCAGGTCATGATCTCAGGGTTGTTAGATAGAGCCCTGCATTGGGCTTCCTTCTGGGCGTGGAGCCTGCTTAAGATTCTCTCTCCCTCTCCCCCCACCCCTGCTCTATCTTAACGGGAGAAGGCAACATAACTAAAATCATGAGGGCTGTATGTGGAGAGTGGATTAGCAAGCAGGCAGTTGGAGTCAGCGCTGTGCCCAGGGGCCTCTGGGGGCTGGAGAGTGGGCATTGGTTGGCTTGGGCAGCAGGGCTGTGAGGACCCACGGTATGCGGATGCTGAGAGGGAGGAGGGATAATTGAGAGAGGAGAACTTGCCCTTCTTGTCTCTTCCTCTTGACTTACTCGAAGGTCCATCCCCAGTGTCCCCTCCGCCACTCTGGCTTCTGCAGCGATACCTGAGGGTGCAGCGTGGCGTCGGTCTTCATGAGTGGGCCTGTGAAAGGGGACTTTCCTTTGCCAGTTGATCTATCCTCATACGCTTCAGCCCCTGACGGTTTTTAGCTGCGCATCCATTACCTGGTGCATCTGGAATACCACCAGGGGCCAACCTGGGGCTGGATATTTCTACAGAAGCCTCAGCCCTTTGTATGTTGTATAGACCAGAGCGCTCTCGAGAGGCAGCAAACCTAGTTTCCATGGGTTGAATGCTTCCAGAGACCCTTCTTGCCTCATCCAGGGAGAGCTCGCAGGCCCAGACACCTCAAGTGCCACAGATCTGTCTACAGGCACCAACACAGGCTTCTGAGGAACTCTGTGGCCAAGCCTCGGGAGGGGGTGGGTTGGTTTTAAAACAAGGAAGGATTTCTAGAATAAGGGAAGTTTTCTTTTTCCTATACTTCAGGCTGCTGGTTGCCTTCATTTTTTTTTTTTTTTTATAAATAACCCAACCATTATATCATCAGAAATGAGAGTGAAAACTAGTGAATGAGGCTCAGCTGCCTTGTGAGCAGCATGTGAGGGGGTCCGCGAGGTGAACTCTCTGGGGCCCTATCCCTGAGTCTTAGGCCAGGTATGCAGGAAGGGGATGGACACTGCATGTGCTTGGTGTGTGTTCGAATGGATCAGTAATTCCAGGCAGATAAATAGCATGTACAAAGGCCCAGCATTATTAGAGGAGAAAATTTTCCTTTCCAAAGGTAATTTTTGGAAATTCTGTTAGGGTGATTTCAGTACACTGAATGAGAGATTTGACCTGAGGAGGACCATGAAAGATTTAATTCACCTCCTAAAGTATATTGTCTGCATAAATCTAAATGCGCAGGGGTTAGAAAAAAAAGGGAGGGGGAGGATTCTCAGCAGGAACAGGGTGAAGGTTTGGGCCTGTGTGTAGCTGCTGTGCCCATTTGGGATTTGAGGCCCAGTCTATTGACGCCACGGTCAGTGTCCCTTCAGCCCAGGTGGTAGTGCTTCCCCCTTCCCCACACCATCTCTGTCATCAGTGTGAGAGGCCGCACAGCCCTCGAAGGTTGTGGAACCAGCCTCCAGGGGAGAAAAGGGGAATGAAGGGCTGTTTTGCTGAGGGAATGGGGCTTCCTTATCGTGCTCTTCCCCCTGCACTCCCTACAGTGTCCCCAGAGCCAGAACCAGACAAGTTAAGACCAATCCACTCAGCCGGGCTCTCCGTCTCACCCAGTTGTCCTTGTAGCTGAGACCCAGTTTCTCAGTAGAAAGCGTTTGTCTATGGTGGCTTCGGGACATTTAGGAAGGGATCCAGAACGAAGGGTGGCTCTTCCTGCAGGTTCCCTGAAGAAAGGAGGGTCCTCAAAATACATCTAGAGTAACCACAGTGGCGGCCTCTCTCGTCTGCCCCCGCTCCCTGCAGAGGATGAACAGGGTAGAAGGATGTGCTCTGGCCGGTGTTAGCAGGAGAGGAGGAAAGCTCGCTCGGAGCCTGGATGCAACTATGTCGGGCAGAACGATCCGTCCCACAGTGGTTATGAACACTCAGCTGGCAGAGGGGATGACCAGCATGCTGTTGAAGTCGGACGTGTGGCCCAGGCGCGAGCTCCATTGCACAACTCGTTTCATGTTTCAGGTCTTTAGAGGCAGGCGTAGTTGGTCGTGTTTCTTATACTGTTTTTTGGGGTTTTTTTTTCCTTCTACCCTCACTCCCTTGCAGGTACATTCATTAAAACTTGCCCTCGAAGGTGTGGAAAAGGAGAGAGATTTCTACTTTGGCAAATTGAGAGAGATTGAGCTACTCTGCCAAGAACACGGGCAGGAAAATGATGACCTCGTGCAGCGACTAATGGAAGTCCTCTATGCTTCGGAAGAACACGTAAGTGAGAGCCCTTGACTCCTGCGTTCTGAAGCGATGCTCTTGGCCAGGGTGCAGTGATCAGTGTGCCTTCAACTGCTGAGAATTAGGACTCAGCCAGTGCATTTGTTATTCCCAGAGGAGTAAGTATCATTATCATCCAATTCGCTGACCCATGCTTGTGGTCTGGGTGTTCGTGAAGTAATCTGGGAAGAGATGAGTGGATGGGGGTGGAGGGAAAGTAGAAGACTGATTGAGAAAAACAGGTTGATGCAGCCAGATATCAAGTGGTTTTCAGCTCTGAGCAGCTGAGCAACAAGAATGTGTATAAGGGGGGCGCCTGGGTGGCTCAGTTGGTTAAGCGACTGCCTTCGGCTCGGGTCATGATCCTGGAGTCCCGGGATCGAGTCCCGCATCGGGCTCCCTGCTCGGCGGGGAGTCTGCTTCTCCCTCTGACCCTCCTCCCTCTCATGCTCTCTGTCTCTCATTCTCTCTCTCTCAAATAAATAAATAAAATCTTTAAAAAAAAAAAAAAAAAAAAAAAAAAAAAAAAGAATGTGTATAAGGATTCTTCATGACAGATCAGAGTATGGTTAGAGGAAGAATTCGCCTAGGTGTTTTTCCCATCCCCATAAGCCCCCCTCAACTGCCTGTTTTTATTTCATCGCTGGTTGTCTTGGTTACTCCTTGCCGGTGCAGACCAGCACTATGCAACAAAATATTTTTAGAAGGGCTCCTCTGGGGCTATCTGGCTGGCTCAGTCGGAAGAGCATGCAACTCTTGATCTCAGGGTCATGAGTTCAAGTCCCATGTTGGATATAGAGATTACTTAAATCTTAAAAAATAAAAAAAAGTCGGCGGCCTCCTCTACAGGCAGGACCTGGCTATCAGGGCTTGCTCGTCAGGAGTGTAAGGGAGAGGGGGTGGGAGGGGGGACCCCAGGATGTGGATTCTGTCCTGGTGAAGGAAAGCAGGGAATCAAGGACAGGAAGGGAAGGGGGGTATAAATGGTAGAGACGAAGTCAGGTACCCCCAAATCTGCCTGTGCAGGGAGTGCGGGGCCCCAGCAGCAAGGCAGGAGTGGGAGCCTGCCAGAAAGCCCCGCCTGTGGAAGGTGGGAAAGAGGGGGCTGGGGTTTCAAGCTCTTCCTAGGCCAGGCTGAAGCTGGTAGAAGGTCTGAGTCTGTTGGACCCGGAGGCCTGGGGCCATTCCCGGGGGGGGGGGGGGGGGGGGAGTGGAGTTGCACGTGTTCGTACTTTGACGGAACGGGAACAAGTCACCGGCAAGTTTACTTTATGACTTATTCCAGCCCAATACCAGACAAATGTTTACTCCATGTAAGATTTGAAATCCTAGGGATGAGATTTTCTAAAACGGCCCATGGTTTGAGGACTCTCCACCACAGTTTTCATTCCCCCTCCCCAGCACAGTTTTGTTTTTTTTTTTTAAGCTTCTTTCTCAGTTAATCATGGGCTCAGACTGTAGATCTTGAAGTGCTGAGAAGCTTCCTGTCCGGGTCCCAGAGGCAGTGATGGCTTCACCAAATACAGTTCTCAGTGTTTTCAGATCTGATGGCAGAAACTGACTGATTTCTAGTGTGCCTGCACCAGCCCGAGTGCTTGGTACTCTGTCAAGTACTACGTGAGTTACGGTTATTCTCCTCACAAGCTTGTTGGAGGCTAAACCCAGCGTGGTCTCCACGGTGCCACGAGTCTGAAGGACCAGGCCCACTGACAGGAGGAAGGCAGTGAGCAGCAGCAGAGCGTCCCAGCCCTGTGCTGCCGGCGGGAGGAGAACCCTCCCGACAGCCACCTCAAGCCAGGTCTTGTCCCGAGAGGAAGTCCTTGGGCAGGGGCCTGCTCAGGTGACCTCCAAGTTCAGGGTTGACACAGGCCCCTGAGTTCTGGCTCACAGTAGGCAGGGCTGGCCCTGGGAGAGAGCTCCTGCCTTCTGAGTGTGACTTTGGGGGGATTCCGCCTGGTGCCTGTTCTTGGGTTAAACACAGATGCACCCTACGTTGTCATTTCAGGGGCAGGTATTTGCTGGAGAGGCTTCTTGTCTAAGGCTTTATTTGGTGATGGCTGGTCTTTGATTCTTGGAGTCAAACAATCCTAGAATAGAATGTTTGGAAGATGTAGAAATCCAGATGGGAGTTTGCATACAGAAGTAAACAGGGGCAGTTCAGTTCATGGTTGTAGAAACCTAATGGAAGTTTCCAAAGCAGATCACCAGACCGCTGTCTTGTGCCCCTCTTTATCATTCTCAGGATCTTTTCCCTTCGGGGCCACAGGTATCTGGACTTAGTCATTGCTTAGCTGCTGCCTTGTCCATCTGTCAGCTGAGGTGCGCCTGCTTGTATAAACAGGCACTTAATTCTTGAGGTACTGTCACAAAAGTCACTGTTGAGTGACCTAAAGATTCTTCCCTGCTCAACCAAGAGCCCTGGGGAAGAGCCTGTGTTTCTGTCATTGGACGAACCCTGGGTGTACAGAAAGGGGACAGAGCCACTGCCTCAGCGAGGGACCACGAACTGGACCAGGTCAGGTATGACACATGTGGTGAGCACAGAAAGACAGCCAGGAGTGACAAGCAAAAGCTTCACCGAGAAGAGGACATTTGGGTTGGAGTTGAAGAATGACCGGGAAGAACAGCAGGGAGAGGACTGTTCAGGCCGAGGAAACCGGGTGAGCACAGCCCTGAAGAAAGAAGAGCCCGATGGGGACGGTGTGAGCGGGGGCACCTCCTTCTAGGAAGTCGGGGGCCATGGGAGCTCCTCGGTGACCCTTCCTTTGCCCCCATTTCGTCCTATGGTAGGCAAGAGCCTTCTTCATACGGGCTTCCAGCTTGCTTCTCTTTCGAAGGATTATCATGAGAATGAGGAACTCTTAACAGGCTTGCTTCCCAGCTAAACCTTCAGAAAGATGTGATGGATTGATATGCAAATACTAGAATTTAGTACTCCAGGGCCTTGTCTGGCATAGGTTCTGCCTGGCCTCCTACTTACATGTGTAAGTTTAAGTTCTTCCTTCTTATATGGGGCATAAGAAAATTTTTCTTCTTGTGAGCTTACACAACATGGTGTGAGCTGGGAGCACTGGGCTGTGATATGTAGTATAACCACCTCAGCATTCCAGATATGTCCTGCAGACCTTCACCCTGCCTTATCGTGCACCCCTAACATTAGCAATCCCTTGGTAAACTGGGAGGTTTGCTCTTTAGCCTAGTAAGAGTGGTCTGGGGTCCACAGTTCCTGCAGGTGGATGACGTCACAGAGCCCCCTAGCTCGACAAGGAGGAAAGGGAGACTGGTGGTGAGGTCTGATCTCATGGGTTCCTGGTCCCACAGCTTGTTACAGGCCCACGGGTGTTTGAATCCATGGGTTTGACTTTCAGTCCTGGGTTAACCCCATCATCCCACGGTTAACTCCCAACTGTGCTGTGAGCAAACACGAGTTTCTGTAAAATGTCAAAACAGACCCTCAGTTCTGAGATCTCCCATGCACCCTAACATGCACTAACCAAGTAAGGAAAGCACACTTGTGACCTTCCAGAGTCCTAGCAGTAGGAAAGGAAGGCACCCTGCTAGCAGTAAAGAGTTAGGATGATGGATAAAATAGCATCCCTGACCCTTGGAGGGGGTGGGAGCCTGGCTCGAGGGGCAGCTGGGTAGCCAGCCAGTGGGCTCGTGTGCGCACACACCCATGCCTGCATCCACTCAGGACTGCGGCGCATAACCTGACGAAAGCCGAACCAGGACGTGAAGCCGAGCGGAGTAGTGGATGCTGGGGTGCAGGCAGGGAGAGCGGCAGCAGGAGGGAACGTGGGGCAGAACAGACGCTGGGGAGTTCCCAGGACCACTCGATTTCTTTTTTTGCCCCTAGACAAGAGGGAGAACACTTACTGGAAGAGGCCCATGACTTTACCGGTCTCATACTATCCCCACAAGAAATACTCCCCTCCTCCCACAGGAAGGCCACTCTCAGTTGAGGCACTAACTTTTGGGCACCAAGGACCACCCTCATCCTGCACACAAAGCAGCAGGATGCTGCAGTGAGGGCCTGGGGATGAGTTGGCAGAGGGGGAACCGGGGGGACATTCTGAGGCCAAAATCCAGTGTGGTTAAGTCATGAAGGAGTGGGGGGCCCCCAAGGACAGCATGGTGTGGGCAGAGGGGAGGATATTGGGCCTTGGCACATCAGCAGTGGGGGTGGTCCTGGGCATGGGGAGAGCTAACCGTTACTAAATATGCCTCTGGACACCGAGCCGGTAAGGGATAGCACTAGATTTGAACTAGGGTCTTCAGTGTGATGTTCCTTTCGACTGTTGTCACAGAAAAGGTTACTTTTTAAAACCTTTTCACTTCTAGAGTATATTTCAAAGAGCTCTCCCACCAAGAAATAATTGCAGCTCACAACAGGTATTATGAACCGAACAATATTCTAGGCACCTTACCTTCTTGAATTCCTGACTCCTCAGTGAAACTCACTGAAAACTGTTACATGGGTGCTCCATCTAATAGATGGGTCCGTGCATGGGCTCGTGGGAGCGGGGACGCCCTGGCCTGTGCGGGACGCTGCGGGGCCTCCCCACCAGTACCTAGCTCCAGCTGAAACCTCTCCGCCTGTCCTGCAGGAGGGCCACCCGGAGGAGCCCGAGGCGGAGGAGCAAGTCCACGACCGGCAGCCCCAGCAGCCGGAAGAGTACTGAAGCGTCCTGGCCGCTCGCGCCGTCAGCTGTGCGTGGGAACTTTTCTTCTGGAGAGACGTGTGGCCTCAAGCTCAGCCGAAACCAGTCGTTCCCAGTCTGCCGTTAACATCAACGCACTGTTGCATCCGCCAGCCACCGCGCTCGGTTCCCATTTCCTTTGCCAAGACCCATTAGCAGCCGGCCGTCGGGCGGCCTACCTGAGAGATCACAGGGTCACGTCCCTTCTACTTCACCACTTGGCTGCTTGAGATTGATTCTGCTCTTTTCATTTCTTTCCAGAACAACTCCCCCCTTCCCGACACCACCCCCCCTTTTTATCCTGGTGTGAAACAATGGTAATTTGATATATGGTATTTATATTGGCATTTCTCAACCAGTGTCACTAGATGTCACACATTCGTGGTGCTTTGATGTTTGCAAGTCTAACCTCTGAAGGTAAATTTGGTCAAATAAATTGGAACAAAGGGAAAGAGATACTTGATATGAAAGCCATAAGGACAGTGACTTGTTTTATAGGGAAAAAAAAATGGAATCACAACTAGGACTTCAGGGCCCAGCAGTATTTCTCCCTGAGCATGGTAGACAGCTAGTTAGTTTCGAAAGACATTCAGTCAAGGACAACACCGTCTCCACTTCGCCCTTCGACTGCTTGTCCCTCCCCTCTCACACCCAGGTTCTCATGCTCTTTTCTTTCTCAGGGTCCTCTTTGGTGGGCAGCCACAGTCCCCAAAAGCTGTCATCAATTACCTACAGTCCAGAGGGGGTCTGCATCGGTGCAGGTCCTCCTGCCTCTCTCTGGCTTTCAGCCCAAAGCCTGTCCTCCGCACTAGGGGACTCCTCCTCCAGAATGACTTCAGGGTGTGCGGCCCTGAGGGGCAGGGCTCTGCGTCGTGCTGCACGCTCGCTGGAAGTGAAGACCTTCTTACTAGGAGCATCATTCCAAGGGAGACTCCTGAGTCTGAAGTCTGGTGTTGACACTGGAATGACAGCACAGAAAAAAATCCCTGACTCCCCGTACCTTCTGGAATAAGGAATTTCCCCTCGTTAATACTACGGCCCTCCTTGTCATTGACCTTCGATAACCGTGGCAATTCATAAATAGAGGAAACATTAATGAATTAAAAGCATTCCTTATTTTTTTAACTAATATTTGCACATTTTCTTAGTATCTTTCCAACTCTTTGCCTCTTTTATTCCTTTGACAGATGGTATCCCTTCCTGGATCATTCATTTCACTTGGTTACCTAACTTAGCAGGTGCAGCAACAACAACCAACAAGTGTGCCCGCCCCACTTGCCTCTTAACTGAAAAGCTTCAAATAAATTTCTGAAATATGTATCCTAAAGCTTTGACATTTATTAATTGATGAAATACTAATTCTCAATTCTAGCATCGGAGCTTTCCACCAAAAGAAGTCTTCTCAAAATCTTTTGCAGCAAAGTGGCATTTGAGTTACAGGTGAACAAGATGGCTTGTATTTTTGAGGTTATTCCAACACGCTGTGCGTAACTGGACAGACGTTCTGTGGTGTTCGGTTTCCCTTTCTTCTCTCTCGCGCCTGCTCTGCACGGCGGCGACCCCTCTCTCTCTGGCTCCCGGCAGTGACATCCTCCCGCACTTGCGCACGGATAGTGGTTGTGCTATGCTCGGCCTCGTGCTCAGCGGTGGGCTCCCTCCCAGCCGTCTGTACGGACCTTCCTTTTGGAAAAATAGCTCTTGCAAAGAGGGACAATGAATAATTCCACGCGGATGATCCGTGGGGGGTTCCTCGGCAGGGCCCGCTCAGGAACACCCAGTGCCAGGTGGAGGGCGGCCTGGGCGTGGGGGGGATGGCGGCGCAAGTTGCCTAAGCCTCACGGGCACCAGCCGCTCTGTCTCGCCCCCAAAGCCCCAGCCTTGTCAGCTATGAAAACCTGTTGCCCCGGTGGTCACACCTGATTCTCCATCCCCGAGTCTTAGCGCCAGCTATTCACGGATTTAGCAAAGAGCTCCGTGTTCCTCCTTCTGTCCGCATCTGACCCCTCTTCCGTCATGCCGGGTCGCATGTGACATCACCGATGCTTTGGGGAATCTTGAACAGCTAGGGTTCTCCGTCATCTTCGGCTGCACCCCAGCTTCGGTGCAGACCACCTCCTTTCCTGGGGCTGCTCCTTTCTCCCCGAGGGCTGTACCCTGTCGTCCTCCCATCTGGGCGGAGAAGCGTCCTGTTGTGGGCTCGCCCGCCCTCTAAAGCCAGACTTCATTGTTAGCCCCGCGGCCATGGCTGGTGACAGCACTTCCGCTGCTCGGGTCAGATAGGAAGTGATTGAAGCAGGGGGCACAGAGAGGGCCCGTCTTCTTTCTAAGCAGAAAAGCAGAAAAAGGAAAGACAATGACAAACAGCTTGTTGAGCAGAGAGAAGTAAACTCCAGAAGGGAACCAAGAACTCCTCCCTTCCCTGGTGAGTATTTCCATTATTCTGTTAAGGTTTGATATGCATTCAGATTACTTTTACTAAATAGTACACCATAAAGCTTTTGTTATATATTCAATGTAAACTGAAAGGAATGTAAACATATGTATTGTTAATTATAAATAGAGATAAGTAATGACATCATAGATGAAAAAGTCTTATTCAGATGTATCACATTCATTTTACATTACCCTATTGTCGCATGGTAGAATAGTTTTTTTGTCTCTGAATATGTGAATAACTTGACTTGCGTTTATCTTTTTACATATTTAATAAAAAAAAGTATATGTTAAAAGGACTGGATTTACAGATTCTTACATTTTTATGCTAAGGTTTCCTTCCGAGTGAGCATGTGTGTGTGAATAGGCTATTTATGTGGAATCCCGCATCTACCCACATTTTATTATGATTGACAAGGGGGGGGGTCAATGGATGGCAAATGTTTTAACAGGAATTAAAGATTAGTATCTGATATCAAATGTAGCAGCTGTGATACCTTTCTAAAAACTTTACCAAAAAAAAAAAAAGGTAAGCCATTCCCTTAGAAAAGATTGCACTTGCAGGCACACAGAAGCCTCGCTCCTGCAGCTCCAGCCTGCTCCATCTGGACCAGACAGGGCTGGGCAGATAGGAAACTGGGGGAGCAGCAAGCAGATGTTTCCAAGCTTCATGGCAAAATGACCTAGGATGAGCAAAAGCTCTCGGGTTCAGTGCATTCTCCCCCTCTAGTGTGACGGGGACTTGGACCAACAGTGATGATTTCTACACACCAGTAGAATACCAACTCATAGGCACAGGAATAGGTGAAAGAAAGAAATGCCTTAGAAGCGGCGAGGCTGGAGAACGGGACGGCAGCGTGTGGGAGACTTGGCCCAGGAGATGGCAGGTCACGGAGGCTCAACCCATGGGCTCCCCACCCTGCGGGATGCAAGCCTGCCCTAAACTGCTTTCAAGCACCACCTAGAGGCCAGTTTGGTTCCTATACTCTCCTTTGGCGATTATTTCCCATCCACTTGCCTTTAGGCCCTTTTAAGCAGAGAAGTGGGAAAAGCACCGAAGACAAAGATACTGCCACTTCTCCATCTACACTCATGTCTGCACCGGGTAAGTGTGTGACAGAAGGCTGAGCCGTTACCTGGGTTGGGAAAGTTCATGCTTAAAACACATGAGTTTCCATTTCATTCCGCCAGCCCTGGGATTTTAAACCCTAGCCCTCCCACTTAGACATCTGCAGCAAATTGTCCAGAATACACGTGCTCCATCCTACCTGAGAGACACACCGGTGGACTCTAGGAAGCACATCACTAGTGGTGCAAAAGGGGGAAGGATAACAGGTTTGCTTCACGTATTAAATCTGAGACCATCTCTAAAAACTGAACATGTTCCTACTGGGATCATGGGTAGGCCCATGGTGGGTGGGGGGGCACAAAGGGGCTCATGTAATTCCACTAAATTCAAGTTACACAATGCCAGTTCTCTGAAATGAACCCAGTAGCTTCATTTCTGGCCTTTCTTAGTCTTCCTCTTCCCCGCTAGACACCGCTCCTGTGATCCTTCCAGCCCCTGTCACCCGCACACATCACTGGCCCGCCCTTTCGGCCCTAACGCCCTGTTGCCAGACCACGCAAGTGTGACAGCAGGGCCGCTCCGGTTCCGGGGAGCTGGGAACTCAGACGTGCACCACTCACTGCAAGAGTTCTGGCTTTGTTGCCTAATGGAAGGCAAACCTTAAAATCCCCTGAGCCCTGGAGGAGCCCTCACATGGCACCGAGACTTCAGATCACAGGACTGCCCGAGGGCAGGACCCCCCCGTCCCCAGCCCCCACACCTTGTACAGGTAGGGCTCACACAGAAGGTGTGTTCGCTGAGGTGTCCCACCTCCCGCGTTGCCATGAGGATTGTGGAAGGCCCAGCCGACGCTTATTTGTTGAATGCGTTTTTCTTTTTCACTGCAAATGTTGACTCTCTTTAGCTTGTCAAGCTTAACTTCTTAAACCGGTTGCCTGTGGTATTTTGTAACCATTTGCTTGAGACTGAGTATAAATGAAATGTTTTTAAAGGGTAATAGCATCTCAACGTACCTCTGAATTTAGGATACTCAGTAGGAACTAGCCCAGTACCTAAATTTTTCAAGAAAAAAGTACGTATTTCCTTCTATGTAGCAAACGTCCCTCATTTTCACATTATACTCTCTCCCTAGGTCTTGAAGGTTATCTGTATAATTTTTTAGGTGTGTTTATCTTACTAAAATGTTTTGGTTAAATCTGACTGCTCTCACACGTTAATTTCTAACCTTTAGATTTTAGAGAAGTAACAAAGAGTTCCCATAAATGCGCTCACAATTTTTATCTGATCTAAATTCACAGCCTACCACTAGGACACTCTCTTCTAATCTGACATATTTATGATACAGATGAAATGTGACCTTCTCCCAGGGAAACCATTTTTTTTTTTTTTTTTACCAGCTTCAAAGTTTTTCCAGAGAGAGACTATAGAAAATCACCTTAAATGTCAGTCTCTCAGAGGCTAAGCTCTCTCAAAGATAGGTTCGGAGATCATCCTGTCCTGCAGACACAGATACTGTCCCATCACATGAGCAAAATATGGGAGAGGGGGCCAAGAAGGAAAATGTGAATTTTACCTCAGAACATTTTCAATTTTTCTTGAGAGTGGTTTTGAAATTAATGTCACAGAACGCTGACCAGTCACAGCTAAGATATTATCAATACAACATCCAAGGTCATCTAGCTTTCCTTTCTTTTTTAAATTTTGGTAACATTTCCTCGGGGATAAAAACACACTCCTTTTAAAGATTTAATAGGCACAGAATGAACAATTGTATTTGTCATACCTACAGATCTAAAAAGGCTCAAATGTACTCATTTTTCTCTTCTGAGAACGTAATGTGGGAAATTGCAGACAGGTGGTTGTATCTCTACCGTCTTTCCTAAGCAAAGACTTGACAGTGTAGATACTCCCTTGTTAGAACAGTTTTGTTAGCTTCTGAGTATTAAAAAGAGGCCCCAAACATTTGTTTGAAAACACTCCTGCTAGCCAGTTTACATGCAATCTAAAAACCGTCTGCCGGGGGCGCCTGGGTGGCTCAGTTGGTTAAGCGACTGCCTTCGGCTCAGGTCGTGATCCTGGAGTCCCGGGATCGAGCCCCGCATCGGGCTCCCTGCTCGGCAGGGAGTCTGCTTCTCCCTCTGACCCTCCCCACTCTCATGTGCTCGCTCTCATTCTCTCTCTCGCTCGCTCTCAAATAAATAAAATCTTTAAAAGCCGTCTGCCGGACCACGCAGCCATAGACAGACTCAACCCATGACATGATGAGAAAGCCTCATGCAACTCCTTACTATCCTAACTGAGGAGAACGATGGCCACGCTCGAGCATCCTGTGCTGTGGTGCTGTCATCCACACCAGTTTGCAGGCCGTGAAAGGCCTCTGCCATTTTCTGATGGGACTATGTATGCTACCTTCCACAAAGAAAACAGTCGTGCGTTTCTAGGGAGAAGTGCCCCCAAACCCGATACGGGTGTGCTTTGGGGCTGAACTTACTGAGGCTTTTGAAGACCTAGAAGGACGACTCTGGACCGCTGGTGCCTGTCGGAGCTGAGCCTACAAGAGCTTTCAGCTCCCTCGTCACTCCCTACTTTTCTAGCTCAGGGGCAGTCATGACTTTCCTACCAAAGGAAAGAGAAGGAAAGACTGCAAAGGGGACAGTGGTGTAAGAGGTGATCCCTCTTCCTTTCTAAGATACTTTAAGAATAATCCAGTATCCTTCAAGTCACTTGTCCCTGTTTTGGAAAATAGCATGGGGGTTGGGAGGCAAACTTGATCCTGTCCTCAACCCAGGTGCGGCTCACCAAGAACAGATTAGTTTGGGGCAGGAGGCAAAGGACTGGCAAGAGGATTCCACCAAGGCTGCAGCTTTGGCAGAAGAGAAGCCCACGGCTCCACGTATCTTGTCCACGGAAGCTCTTCGGTCCTGGGTTTCATCACCATTGCTCCTCTGGAGAAACCATGCCCTGGGAACCAGAGAAGGAACCAGCTGCTGCTTCACAGAAAGAGTGTCTACTCCTGGTCACATTTCTTTACTGGCAAAATTCCTGTGCTTTAAGTGTTGACTCAACTGTGCTCCCAAGAAGAAATAAGAGGGAAAAATTACCAAACGTAGACACTCTTTAAATTTAAAACATATATCCAGGAAAGCTGTAATACTACCTCAGAAAGACCCGAAAGAATTTTGTAAGCTAAAGAAAGGGGGAAGGGGAGAGTGTTTTTATTTTCTCCTCTGATTTAATGGTTTTCAAAAGCTTGAGCACGAACCACGGGTGAAGCACAAGTCAACAGTGACTTTTTACTCCTAATATCACATCACTATCCCTCAGTTACTCTAATGGAACTCTAAAAGAAGAGCATTCTGCATCCATACCTGCCTCAGTCCAAAAATACGTAAAGCAGTTCCTTTTTTAAAAGCGTATACTACATATCTGAGTGAGGAAATCAGAGCAAGGGGAAATGAAGGGAAAGATGAAGGCAGAAGTACGGTCAGTAGCCTCACACGTGCCCCGAGGTCTTCTAGACTTTACTAGGATGAAGGGGGAAAATTACCACCGAGCTTCCTAGTTGCCAACATCAAGAGGTAAGTAAGCATTACTCAATTTAAAGAGTCCATAAGCTGAAAACAGTTACTTAAGAGTGCAGATACTTAGATCTAAGAGAAATTTCTCTGGCTCCTAAGAAGAAATTAAGTGACGGAGGGAGCCCGACCGTCACAGCATCTCATAGCTAATACAGTATCTTTCTAGCAGCCCTCAGGACTACCCCTGATGACATAATGCCAAGATGCAGTTCAGGAAAAACCAGTCTACCAGGGACCTAAACTGTGTATGCACAGAAATAACTCTGGAGTGTCAGGCTTCATCCCAGGATAAAACAGGGGTTGGGGGCTTGTGAGCACCCCACTGGTTCCCACAGGTACTCATGTGTCTGTGCTGGGGGCAGGGGAGGGAAATGGCCTAGGCCCGCTCCTTTGTTCCTGGAGGGCTCTCCCAGTGGTCGCTGTCCCTCCAGTTAAGCTCTGAGATGAGTAAATCACCCTCCCACCTGTAAGCCCCAGGCATTTTTCAAACTGCTGCTCTTGTGCTATATTTCCATGGGCTGTTTGTTGTGCTGTCTCTTTAAGGGCAGGGATTCATTTTCCTCTCAGAGCGGAGCCCGCTAATTTTTAAAATTCCAAGGTTTAATCCCACTGGCTGTAAGAGCTCATGAAATTTGGCCCCTCTGGCTTTCAAAGCCAAAGGTTACAGGGATTCATCTTCCCCGTGCAAGCTCCCCAGTGTGACTATTTCCCTCCCCTCTCTGTGCCCACCTGCCCCCCCCCCCCCCCAGGGGACAGCCCTGCAGGTCCATTTAGCTCCCCGCCACATCCCCACCCTTTCTTACCCTCTTCCATGTGGCCTCTTCTCTACATGTAGCTGTGGAATTTGTTCTGCCAATCTTGGGGTCATTGTTAAGGGTCTCACTGATGCCCTCCACTCTTTTCTCAAGTCCAGTGAGTATCTTTATGACCGTTATACTTTAAATTCTCTGTTGGGCGTATAACTTCTCTCCATTTCACCTAGGTCTCTTGCTGTGATTTCATCCTATTCTTTCATTTGGGGCATATTTCTCTGTCTCCTCATTTTGTCTAATCCTTTGTGTCTCTTTCTATGTGTTAGGAAAGTCAGCCATAGGGGTACCTGGGTGGCTCCGTCAGTTAAGTGTCAGCCTTCAGCTCAGGTCATGATCCTGCGGTCCTGGGATACAGACCCAGATCGGGCTCCCTGCTCCGCGGGAAGTCTGCCGCTCCCCCTGCTTGTGCTCACTCACACCTCTATGTCAAATAAATAGATAAAATCATTAGAAAGAAAAAAGTTAAAAAAGAAAAAGGGAAAGTAAGCTACATCTCCTGCTCTTGAAAGCGGTAGCCTTATGAAGGGGTTCTGTAGTGCCCTGCAGTACAACGTCCCCTGTTCTCCGGAAACTGGTGCTTCAGGACTGTCTTCTACATGTGTTGGATGTGCCCAGTGGTTGTGACTGAGCCACTTTTTCCTTCATCCAGTCGTCTACTGTGGCTCTCTTGGCCTGTTGTGGGCAGGGTTTAGACCCTCTGGTGTTAGTTGTCCAATCTGGGGCTGCCTTTGGCTTGAGTTGAGTGAGACCAGGCGTTTGCCAGAGATGCATTAGCATCCAACTGCAGGGTGCTTTCTCTGTGTTGTCCTCTGAGAAGCTTTTCTTGGTGGCAGGGCCTGCAATCAGACCAGCTGTCTGCCCCCAGCCCACTGCTGGGGCTGCCATCTGACTGGTATGTGTGGTTATCTTTCCCTCTTCCCAAGACAATAGTCACTTTGGAGTGGTGCTGGCCCCTGTTGGGGCTGCCTGCACACTGCCAGGCTCGTGGCACCGCTTTGGATGGTCTCCAGCCAACTGTGTATTGGGGGGTGCAGATCCACAGTGTGCGTGTGGGCAGGATGCACAGTATTAGCAGGATCCCCTGTGAAAGGGGACTTGCCACCACCAGAACTAAGGCAGGCCTGGCTAGAGGGGGTGGATCTGCTAGAGCTGGATACTCTATCCAGCAAGGCCGTCATTCAGAATAGAAGGTGAGAGAGTTTCCCAAACAGAAGGTAAAGGAATCCATCACCCCTAAACCAGCCTTACAAGAAATGTTAAAGGGGGTTCTTTGAGTGGAAAGGAAAGACCCCAAGCAGGAGTAAGGAAAATAGGAAGCACAAAGGTGTAAAAATTAAGTATCTATAAAAATCAGTCAAGGGGGGGCACCAGGGGTGGCTCAGTCGTTAAGCATCTGCCTTCGGCTCAGGTCATGATCCCAGGATCCTGGGATCGAGCCCCGCATCGGGCTCCCTGCTCTGTGGGAAGCCTGTTTCTCCCTCTCCCACTCCCTCTGCTTGTGTTCCCTCTTCCGCTGTATGTCTGTCAAATAAATAAATAAAATCTTAAAAAAAAAAAAATCAGTCAAGGGATTCACAAAATAAAAGGATATAAAGTATGACACCATATAAAACACTTTACAGGTTATAAAATGGTTGCACAGGGGCGCCTGGGTGGCTCAGTTGGTTAAGCGACTGCCTTCAGCTCAGGTCATGATCCTGGAGTCCCGGGATCGAGTCCCACATCGGGCTCCCTGCTCGGCGGGGGGTCTGCTTCTCCTTCTGACCCTCTTCCCTCTCGTGCTCTCTGTCTCTCATTCTCTCTCTCTCAAATAAATAAAATCTTTAAAAAACAAACAAACAAAAAAAAATGGTTGCACAAATAACCATGTAGTAGAGATTGCTGGGAAGATGGCAGAGTAGGTTTCCCAAACAAACAAAAGATAAAAGAATTCATGACCACTAACTAGCCCTACAAGAAATGTTAAAGCAGACTCCTTGAGTGGAAAGGAAAGACCGTAAGTAAGAGTAAGAAAGTAGGAAGTACAAAAGCAGTAAAAATAAGTATAGCTATAAAAAAATCAGTCAAGGGACTCACAGAAGGATGTAAATTATGACACCATATACCTAAAATATGGGGGGGGAGGAGTTAAAAATGGGTTCAAACTTAAACAACCATCAACTTAATATAGACTACTCTATGCAGAAGATGTTCTATACAAACCTAGTGATAACCACAAAAAAAAAAGTAATAGCTATGCAAAAAATAAAGAGAAAGGAATCCAAGTATATCATTAAAGAAAGCCAGCTAATCATGAGAGAAGAGAGCAAGGGAAGAAAGGAACAAAGAACTACAAAACAACCATAAAACAAGTAACAAAATGGCAATAAATGCATACCTATCAATAATTATTTTGAATGTAAATGGACTCATGCTCTAAACAAAAGACATAGGGTGACAAATAAAAAAATAAGACCCATCTATATGCTGCCTACAAGAGACTCATTTCAGACATAAAGATACATGCAGATTCAAAGTAAAGGGATGGAGAAGCATTTATCATGCAAATGGAAGTGAAAAGAAAACCAGGGTAGCAATACTTATAACGGAAAAAATAGACAAAAAACAGACTAACAAGAAACAAAGAATGACATTATATAACCATAAAGAGAACAATTTAACAAGAAGATGTAACAATTGTAAATATTTATGCACCAAACATGGGAGCACCTAGACACATAAGGCAGTTAGTAACAAACATAAAGGAAGTAATCAATAGTAATACAGTAATAGCAGAGGACTTTAACACCCCACTTACATCTAGGGACAGATCATCCAAACAAAATTGACTAGGAAACAATAGCTTTGAATGACACATTGGACCAAATGGATTTAAGAGATATATACAGAACATTCCAGCCTAAAACAGCAGAATACACATTCTTCTCAAGTTCACATGGAAGATACTCCAGAATAGATCACATATTAGGCCACAAAACAAGGCTCAACAAATTCAAAAAGATGGAAGTCATACCATGTATCTTTTCTGACCACAACGCTATGAAACTGAGATCAACCACAAGAAAAAAATCTAGAAAGGACACAAATACACAGAGATTAAGTGATATGCTACTAAACAATGAATGGATCAAGAAATCAAAGAGGAAATCAAAAAATACATGGAGACAAATGAAAATGAAAACACAATGATCCAAAATACTTGGGATACAGCAAAATCTCTTCTAAGAGGGAAGTTTATAGCAATACAAGCCTACCTTAAGAAGATAAATCTCAAACAATCTAACCTTACACCTAAGGGAGCTAGAAAAAGAATGAACAAAACCCAAAACCAGTAGAAGAAAAGAAATAATAAAAATTAGAGCAGAAATAAAATAGAAACCAAAAAAAACCAGAACAGATCCATGAAACCAGAAGTTGGTTCTTTGAAAAGATCAACAAAATTGATGAACCTTTAGCCAGACTCTTTGGGGTGGGGGGGGGCAAATAAAATCAAAAATGAAAGAGGAGAAATAATCAACACCCCAGAAATACAAAGGATTGTAAGAGAATATTGTAAGAAATTATATGCCAACAAATTCGACAAGCTAGAATAGACAAATTCCTAGAAACATATAATCTCCCAAAACTGAATCTGGAAGAAATAGAAAAGTTGAACAGACCAATTATCAGCAATGAAATTGAATCAGTAATCAAAAAATTCCCAACAGGGATGCCTGGGTAGCTCAGTCGGTTGAAGTGTCTGACTCTTGATTTCAGCTCAGGTCAAGATCCTGCCCCCCCCACCCCCCCGCCAGCCACAGCTGATGGTCTAGAGCAGACACCAACCTAGGGGCAGTCAATCTGGGGTGGCCAGTAACCACATAGCCTGACTCTACAAGCAGGGCCCATCACAGAGTCCTCTGCCCGCCTCTCTCTCTCGTTTGTACTAAGGATTAAGGACCGAGCCATGGAAACTAGACTGAGATGCAGAATGAAGGGAGCCCCAAGGAAGG
This sequence comes from Neomonachus schauinslandi, assembly GCF_002201575.2. Classification (NCBI taxonomy): domain Eukaryota; kingdom Metazoa; phylum Chordata; class Mammalia; order Carnivora; family Phocidae; genus Neomonachus; species Neomonachus schauinslandi. The sequence continues at coordinate 37,238,823 of NC_058416.1, read as the reverse complement.
ATCATGGTAAGTAGATGTTCTACATAAAGCAGAAACAGAAGATGGAAAAAGCAAAAGGAAAAGAAAACAGACCCTCAAGCAAGAACCAGGGAACGACATTTTAACTAATCCATAAACATCGGCTGCTTTCTTGAACCCTGAACACCCACCAGTTGTTTTATTCTTGAAATCCAGTTCATCAGTTTTATTGATGTGATGTGTAGGTGTAATCTTAAAGTCAGAGAAGCAACTTAAATGAATGTCTTCCTTGCAACCTAAGATATTCTCATGAAATGTGTCTCTTGAGAGGGAATAACTTGCCCAAGTTTACAGAACAGAAGGGACCTTCAAGACAAGCTGATCCCAAGCCCAGCTGAGCTTCAAGCCAACAGCCAGCCCCACCCGGTGTCTGTGTGTAAAAAAGTGTCCTGGATGTCCAGCCCCCTTGAGCCTTCAGATACCTCTGAGCATCCACACAAGCATGGAGAGACCCCGAGCAAGAACTGCCCAGCCATCCCATAGAACCACTGAAATAACAAACTGGTATAAGACACTGAGAATAGGGTGGTTCATGACACAGCAACAGATAACTTACAATGTAGTTACTAGTGAGGGACAAGTTTTATGTTGTTGCTTTGTGCACGCATCATGCAGAGAGAATATGATTTCCATCCCATGTCTGCTATCACTGCTCTAAAATCATTTGGCACATCGCTTCGTTGAGTTTCATAAAACAAAAACGTAAAATGAGAGCATTAGACTACATGATCTTTGAGATTCCCTTTTGGGTTCTTTAAAATTCGGATTGCCAACAAATGACACAATCCAAACATGGCCTGCAGGGCTTGTTCCCCAGGCTCAGCAGCTTTCCTGCCTTATAAACTGTGGAGGGGAAAGAAAAGTCAAACATGAAATAAAACTGCTTTTAGAGGCACAGTTGGTGCTTACAATTTTTTTGAATTGAAATATCACTTTCATGGGTACTTTGACTTAATTTCAACTGTTTTTTCTCACTCACTTACTTGATCTGAGGTCACTTCCTAAGCCAGTGAAGTAAGAGGAAACACAGACAGGTCCAAAGTGAATTGTCAACACAGACCAGTTAAGTAATCATTTCCGTTTTGAAAATTCTTTCACTCTCCTCTGGAGGCTTGTATCAAGGTTCCCAACGTTTTCCAACCAATGGGCATGTCTACCCAACCTCCTGCCCCTTAGGTTATTCCTCCCCGGGGCAGCCGAGCAGGTGGAAAATACAAGCAAGTCACCCTTTACATACGACAGACACCCAGCCTTCACAGAAGCCCCCCTCAGCAACAGGGACATGGCCTCACCCGCCTCCACCCTCTTTCTGGCACTTTTTTTTTTCACTCCTAAGAAGGAAGAAAAGATCATGTATTTACCGCACCCTCTGCAGTGAACAAGGCACAGTTTTGTTGTTTTTTTTTTTTAAAGACTTTATTTATTCATTTGAGACACAGAGATAGAGAGAGAGAGAGCACGAGCAGGGAGAGAGGCAGAGGGAGAGGGAGAAGTAGGCTCCCTGCTGAACCAGGAGCCCGATGTGGGACTCGATCCCAGGACCCTGGGATCATGACCTGAGCCGAAGGCAGACGCTTAACCATCTGAGCCACCCAGGCGCCTCAAGTTTTTGACACCGTGAACAGGACGAGTGTCAAAGCCTCCAGGCTTTCCAGAATGCCAGTGGCTGCCCCGTGCAGGAACACACAAACATGGCTGGGAACCAGGGAGCCGGCGCTGGGGAAAGGAAGCCCATCACAAGTCGCTGTTACCTATAAAAATGTCCCTCTTCCTCCTGCCCTGCTCTCTCCCCCAAACTTCCTTCTCCTGAGGACAAAAAAAAAAAAAAAACCTGGGCTATTTCCAAAGTGTAGTTTATGGAAATGCTTCCTTTGGATAGATTTCTTTATTGATTGTGATTTAAAAAACAGCTCAGGGATAATTTTAAAAACATATTTTACTGGACATGCCCTTCACTTTCAACATAGAAATCACACTAGCTACCTTTCTCTGTATTCCCAACTTCCGAATATCCAGGGAAGAACCCTAGCCACTGCTGTGTTCACCAGGACATTAGCTCCCAGTGGCCTGATGAGACCAAACCGCACATTCTGCTTTAGCCACCTCAGCAAAGACGGTGACCCTGCAGATGGTCCATCCTCTGACGTGCCCAGGGGCACTCAGTGACTCATCACCCGCACGATGCATAAGGACCCGTCCTGGCAGTCTCGCATGTTACTAGGCACTTTGCTGAAACTTACTCTGTTTGCTTATCTGGAACAGGGATAGTAACAGTAGCCCTGTTGGATGCCCACGGTCTAGCACATCAAAGGCACTCAATAAATAATAGTTACATGCATGCATGCAAACAGCTTAGCATTGTGCCTGGGACACAATGAGTACTCGGTACATGGTTGGCTGCTACAATTAACGGGAGTAGTAAGAGTGGTGGTAGTGGTGGTATTATTTCTCTCAATCCATGCCTGAACTCAAGTGTGGTGTGAAAAGAGGATACTCTCTGCTCTCCAGAGAGGCTGTTATCCAGAGCCAGGACGTATACCCCTGCTCATCTTCACATCCCCATCACCGCTGTTCTCCTTTCTAGCTCTAAATGCCTGCCTCTTCCCCCCACAGTCCACTCACCACTATGCACCCAACTCTTCTGGTTTATGTTAAGTCCCAAGAAGAATAAAAATTTCCATAGTTACCTGGAAAATGAAAAGCTTTCTGCTCAATATTAAGTGCTGGAAATCTTTGGATCTACCTGTTCTCAGTGGTCTCTTTGGACAGAAAGGGGACTGGAGATCATTGGTCACCTTGCGTTGCATCACCGCAGGTTTCTCTTTAAGGAGTTCTCTTCTGTGTTATGTTATGTGTTAACATTATATTGTGATTACTGGCATTTAAGCTGCTATTCATACTATGGTATGATTTCAGGGGTGGGACCATTTTGTCTACGAATTTAATATCCCCAGCATCTAGGATTTTGAGCATATAGAAAAATTCAGTATGTAAAGCTCGGTCGTTAAACGTCTGCCTTCGGCTCAGGTCATGATCCCAGGGTCCTGGGATCGAGCCCCGCATCAGGCTCCTGGCTCAGCGGGAGTCTGCTTCTTCCTCTCCCACTCGCCCTGCTCGTGCTCTCTCTCTCTGTATCTCTGTTTCTCAAATGAATAAAAAATCTTTAAAAAAAAATAAAGAAAAACTCAGTATGTTTACCAAATAAAGGAAGGGAAAGGTGCAATGATAGAGCTTAGAGTTATTTCCTATATATCCATCTTCCTCTCCAGTAACACAAGTAACTTAACTTTCTATTAAAGAAAATTACAGTCCATGTAACCAGAAGAACTAAAGAGATGAGAACACAGAACTGGAGAGAATGATGAAACGCGGCCTGATTCTCATGAGCATGGAAGTTTAGCATCATGTTTTTTATTTCATTTTTTTGACATCATGATTTTCAAAAAGCTACCACTTTATCATAGGATGTATTTTCAAGCCTTGGAGATTGAATGTCACTGATAAATATTAGATTCTGACTACATAATTGTGTTTAATTTTGAACTTTCCTAATATAAACTTCAAAACCAAAATTGAAAGATCATGAACAAGAATAAAATGTTGAGTTAGAGAAAGACTTAGCAACCTTCTAGACCAATGATTCTCATTGTGATCATGGGACTTTGGAGACCCCAAGACCCTTTCAGGGAGTCCTCAAAATCAAAGTCATTTTCCTAATGACACTAAGGCATTATTCTTTTTCACTCTCATTCTTGCACCAGTGAACAGTGGATCTTTCCACAGGTTACATGATGTATGATATCACAGCAGACAAGTGCAGAAGCAGATTTAACAGTCCAACTGTCTTCTATTTAGCCACTCCTTAAGAAAATTTACAGAAATGTAAAATAGTATCACTCTTCTGAGAGTTTTTGTTTTGAAAAAGTTATTTTTCATAAAAATATGCTATGTTCATATATAATGAACTCATTGCTTTTTAAAAAGAACATTTTTAATTTCCTATTTTTAGTTTCTATTATGATAAATATTAATAACTATAACCCATATAAACAAAAGCTCTTTAGAGTCTTCATTATTTTTATAAGTCTAAATAGGGTCTGAGACCATAAAGCCTAAGAACCACTGCGCCAGACCCATGGTTTTTAACCAGGGATCTGCATTCAAGTCAGCGAATCCGGTGCTGGCTTTTCTGTGTGGTAACTAATAAAAAGGGCAAAGAAGCTCTCTAAGCTCTCTGGCCTCGCCTATAAAATTAGAAGATCAGGGTAAAAAGAGAGGGCTGGGATCAAAAAAATACTGTGAATTAGCAGTGATCATTCATAAGAAGCTAGGTATAGGAAATGAAAAAGAAATGAGAGGGGCGCCTGGGTGGCTCAGTTGGTTAAGTGACTGCCTTCGGCTCAGGTCATGATCCTGGAGTCCCGGGATCGAGTCCCACATCGGGCTCCCTGCTCAGCAGGGAGTCTGCTTCTCCCTCTGACCCTCCTCCCTCTCATGCTCTCTGTCTCTCATTCTCTCTCTCGCAAATAAATAAAATTAAAAAAAAAAAAAAAAAAAGAAATGAGAGCCAAAGATTCAAAGGTTCTCAGGCTAGACAACCGGCAGAAGAGTAGATAGAGCCTCTGGTAGTTGAAATTAGCCAGGCTGGAATTGAGGGAGAAGGTATGAACCCAGTGTTAGCCAGCAGATCCTGAAAGATGCCCTGCACTCTCTTGATCTCTACCTGGATACAGAGAACTGCGGACATGAGGAGCCAGGCCAGTGATAAGGATTTGAGGTTCAGCCCTCTCTAGTGACAGGTGGCATCTAGAGAGTAAGCCCATCGAGGAAGTGAATGTGGAACATGGAGCTGTTCAAGGCAGAACTGGAGGTGAGGGGCTCCTCTTGGACTAGGAATTAAAGAAGAGTCCAGGAGATGCTGGGAAAGGCTCAGAGACCAGAACAATGCAGGGTCCTGAATAGTATCTTGGCATGGCATAGCCAATGGATGGGTGGGAAGATGGAAGGAAGGACCAAAAAAGAAAAAAAAAAGAAAGAAAAGAACCACCCCAGGGACAGCTTCAAGGAGGACTGGCTGGTCAATAATACCAAAGCCCAGGAAAGACACAAACGCTAAATCCTGAGACACTAATGGATTTGACAAGAATCGGGTCATTGCTTCAGACAAAAATTTTTATAGATTAGTGGCGTCAAAACAATACATGAAAACTGTGTGGAAAAAATCTAAATGCAGAAGAAAGGAAATAAAGGGGGTGGGAGAAAGAAAAGGGAACAAATCCTGCAAAGGCTTTTGGTATGTAAGTCAGGACCACCTGGATACAGCTGCCATGGAAAATACCCAATGGCCTCAGAGCCACTGAAGGCATTAAAGGCAAAGGGAAGGATGGCGGGCACCAGGACTCACAGGATTTCATCAAACCACCCTGTTCAAAGGACCATTTCCTGGTCCACCCAAAATACAATCCTCAGAAATCCTATAATTCAAAGGTCAAAAAATATTAGGGTCATAAGATGAAGGTTAAAAGACCTCGTCTAGTCAGATATTATTTAAAAGGAAGTATTTAGACTCGAATAGCTCTTGAAAAGAGATACAAATAATAAAAACCCAAGCATCAGAGTTTCATATATAAAAAGGAATTGCTATGACAACCACCACTCAGCCTCCACAGAAAATATAAATAGGAACCAGAATGAGAAAATTCTAGAGAAATGTGGCTTTTCTGATTTGGAAACCATTTCAACTCCTGTTCTTTAATGTTTTGCGCATTTGGCTCTGATAGGAGAACATGAATATATTCCCCCATTTCAATGGCTTCTTTGTATTCCAAATTAAAATGAGCAAACCATCATTTAATGAAATGAAACTGGAAACCAAGACCATGGAATGATTTACTCCACTAAGATGCCCCTGTCCTCTTCACTGTTAACTTCTAATATTCAAAGGACCACACCAAAATTAAAGAGTAGACATACATTAAATGCATTATATTGCAGGCCAAATAGTAAAAGCAGATAACAGGGAACGTAGAATCAATACCTCTTTAGCTGCCAGCATGTAAAGCTTCAAACCAGTTGTAAAGGATCAAAGTTTCCTACCTCTTCTCCAGCATTTTCCTTTAACCATGACAGTTCCTGAGACTGCCATGAGGTTTGCTATTTATTTGATTGGTGACAGAAGGCAGAACAGTGCAGAATCAGATATCCCCAGCTTCTCTTAGGATAACCCAGTTGTTTTCTTGAGCTCTCTCCCCTGAAGCCAGAGCAATCAGATCTACAAGCCCAGGGATCCTGAGGATTCAAGGTTAGGGGACCCAGTGATCTGATCTTTTGCACAGTGCATTTGCCTGCAGACATTTTCACTGTGAAGCAAGCAAGCTGGTTACAGACAGCTCTCCAATGAACTGGGCTGCCAGACCCTGCCCAGGGACCTGTAGTGTCCTCCTGCCTGCCCTTGTGTCCTCATCCCTAGGTCTAGTGCCCTCAGTTTCCTTGCCACTGCCACATGCCCAGTTTCTCTCTCTCTGCTCCGGCTTGCTCCCTTGGCTAGCCTGCTGCCACACTTGAGCTTTGGCCTGGATGCTGTCATTCAATCTCCTATGGCTCTGCTCTCCGGCCCAGGGGCCAGGCCAGTCTGCCCTTCCTCTAAACCCATCTCCAGCTCCAGGAACCTAATCTGTTACCACTCCACGCCTGTCAAGTGGAATGGTTTGGACAGGAATCAGTTCTAATCGCAGGCGTTCTCCAGTGGCACTGAGCTTCCTCCCGTGTCACCCAAGTTCAACACCTCTCCAAAGAGAAGGAAAGCGATTCACTATTCATTGCACCTGGCAAAAACAATCACGTACATGAGAGTCCTTTTGAGGCTGCTGTGGAACTCTAAGGCTTCTCACCCCCTTGTATTAACCAAAGAAATTAAAATCTGTCAGTCATACTCTGATAAATTAATTATAAATTAGAACATCAATGTCACCAGATCTGGAGTATATTTTGCTAGATCCTCCGTAAGTAAACTTATGTAACAATTTGTAATTGTTAGCAGGTACAAATGTCAGAACACACAAGTTGCATGATCTAAATTCAAGTTCTTTGCATCCGAGAACTTTAGTTTTTAAGACTCTTCTATATACAAACCCACATAAACTCCAGGTCTTTATACAGGATCATCAAAGCTGGGAAGGGCATCCTGAAATCACTTTAGCTATCCCCAGCACCCAAAGACCTGAAGCTCTTTCAAAAGGTAGATGGCTAGTAAATGCGCAATGTATACACTGGCTGAATTTGTCAAAGCAAGCTTGGTTCAAGGGTTCACACCTCTACTATGGAAGAGTCTGTGCCAGCTAAATGACACTAGTGAGGACTTGAGATCCTGAGCGTCACACTGGAGAAGGCAACAGAAGACATGAATATAAACAGGCTGGGTTGCCTGGTCAACATGTCACATGGAGTAAGACCATCCATAGAGTAAGGAGGGGGAAACAAGAGGGCAGGAGATACCACGGGGAGCAAAACTTCCTGAAAACTAACTTTTTTCCCAGGGTTTTCTTCGTATCTGCCCTACAACACAAAAATACCTATTAGAAGACTTTCCAGTCATCCCATAACTCTCAGAAGTTGAATATGCTTTCATCTTTGCCACGCAGAATGGTTTAAACCAAATACTGGCTTTCAAGAACATCAAGATCCTCGTTGTTGAGCACACTCTGGCTTCGGTGACTTGCTGCTCTCTCCCCCTTCCACCTTTCATCTACTGACTACTGAACCAGGTACAAGCCAATACAATAGAAGAGGACTAGAGAAGATCTAACATTGCTCCCACTAATGCCCCAGGTCCGGCTGGGAACCATGGTCCCTCCCAGGAAAGATGTCCCTCTCTGCACATAGGACGTGCATCAGCAGATTTCATGAGGCCCAGGGTTTTTTTCTAAAGAATCTAAAAAGAGGTTGGAAACAATGAAACACAGCAAGTGAGTTTCACAGCTGAGTTTCAAACCCATGTCAACCCATACTAACAGCTCCTTCGTCTTTCTCTGGTGCCTTCTAATTTACCTTTTGGGCTTAAACGGACATGTAAATGTTATTCAACATCTGCAGAAAAGCAAGAAACACAGGCCAGGATGGAGAGGCAGGAACAGGCATTCATAAATGAATATTTGTTATAATTCACAATGATAAGGTGTACCATAGTGATAACAACACACATATTTTACTATCTTTTTAGAAAATAATACAGTTCTTGACCAGATACACAAAACTGCAGTTATCACTGACATGATAACTGGTGCTGTTAGTATAGTTAGTATAGTCTTATACATATGTTATTGGCGAAGTACCAGCTAACGCAGGTTGTCTGGGTGGTTTTAAACCAGATGCCCAGCATTCCTAATGAGCACATGATAGAAATTTAAATTTTAAAGCAAATGTCAATGCCAAAACAATAAATTATTTTAAATGTTCCTCCCACAGAATGCTGATTCTACATACCATGGCCAAGTGCACACATGTAATTATTAGCAGGTTCACTGGCACAAGATGGACCAGATGTGAACATGACTCCTAATTGCTCATTTATAACCAAGCCCCCCACCCCCCGCCCTGACACTCAGTCCTGACAGCACTGGATCAAATGAATTGATCAAAACATCTAAGAGTGAGAAGGGATATGGAAGTCATCTAGACCTACTGCTCATTCAGAACATAAGTCTCTATATAAGATCCCCACGATATAGCCATCTGGCTACATGCCAGAGTCATGCCTGTCCCCCTGGCTACATTGACCAAGAGCTCATTAAACCCCAGGAGAGGCCACCATTCTATTTTAGACAGCTCTATTTCATGATTCGTTGTAACTGTCAGTGTAAACACATCAGTGACTGGCCTGAGGACGTGGATACATGTTTATTTTCCTCTGTAACACAAGTCAACAAGAAAGCCTGTGATCGAGCAAATCAAAAGAGGATACAAAAATTGTGACACATATGTTTAGACTAGTTGAAGCAGATCAGGTCACTGAGCCAATGAAGAAATGGTACCTAAACCATATGAAAAGCTCATTTTACCCATCTACATTATGCAGTGGTTTTAACTCTTAAATAAATTTGCCACTGACCTGAAAAAAAAAAAAAAATCAGATTGTTGGTTGAGCACCGGTAGACAAATGTGTCACTTTGGCCAAAAGAGTCAAATTCTGTTGTTTGTATCAGTCACTGAATACACTGGGTCCTTCTCTGACCAACTGACCTGGAGAGAGTACGCAGAGCACAGGGCTGGAACAGCAATCTCAAAACTGCTGAAATATTCAGATGGTTTGTACAATTCTCTGAAATAGTGCGATTTAGAGAACTAGCTTTCTAGACAGAAAATCTAGGCATTATAAACTTAGAATACAGAGTGTTAAAAAAAAAATGACATCTCCCTCATATTACAGACTGCCCAGGTAACGAACTGATACTCATTCTGGTCAAAACAGAGCATTTTAGAGATCCACTTTTTCAGTCCTTAAATTAATATTTTTCTAATCTTTAATATTTATTGTTTGTTTTTCAGTGTCTTTTTCTTGGATGGAAGGTTTTTTCCCCTCAAAGAGTGGAGCAATTTAAGGGTTTGTAACCTAAGTAAATAGAATATATCTTCTCTCCATGTACATTCTCAAGATTACAATTCAGATTCTCTGAGTTTAATGAGGACTAGAGTCAGACTGTTTCCCATTAAAAAGAGAAAGGAGTAAGGAAGAAATTCAATAACTGTTCAAGTAAAATATAGCCATCCCAACATCTGTATTATATTAGAGGAGACACAAGACAAAACATTGACTCTTGAGGTTAAATCTAAATTTCCTGCTACAGTTCCCAAAGAGTTTGAGAGTTTAGATCAAAAAGGCAACACAGAAAATGGAACAAAAAAAAAAAAGTTTGGGGTTTTTATTTTGGTTTTGTTTTGTTTTGTTTTAAGAGAAAGAGAGAGAGTGCACGCATGCATTCTCATGGGTGTGATTGAAGAGGGGGTAGGGACAGAGGGAGAGGGGCAGAGAGTATCTCAAGCAGATACCCCACTGAGCATGGAACCCAACACAGGGCTCAATCTCACGACCCTGAGATCATGACCTGAGCCAAAATCAAGAGTTAGATATTTAACCAACTGAGCCACCTCGATGCCCCCCCAAAAAAATGTCTTAAAGCGAGTTTCGAAGGCTATGAAATGCGAACAGTTATTTCTTTGAAGCACCAATTTAGTCAGCAATTACCCAACAGTCACAAACAAAATTCAGTGAAAATTCTGCACAATGCTCAAGTTTTTTTCCCAAGTTAGGGATGACACACCTGGGATCTGTAGGTCATTGGAGGTGCCGAACCACCACCTCTGATTCTTCATCTCTCTTGTGGAATGCTGTTGAATTTCCACATCTTTCTCTCTAGTATTTTTTACATCACACTTGAGGTTCCAAAGATATTATTTCGGTCTCCTTGGGAATCTACTAGTCTTTAATTTCAGAACCTACACTGCAAAAAGAAAACCCAAGCTCCCAAGTCAGAGGTCAACAAGCAAGACTGATTGTCTCAGAAAAAAACTAAAAAAGGGCACCAGGGTGGCTCAGTCAGTTAAGCATCTGCCTTCAGCTCAGGTCATGATCCCAGGGTCCTGGGATCGAGCCCTGAGTCAGGCTTCTTGCTCGGCAGGGACCCTGCTTCTCCCTCTCCCCTGCTTGTGCATGCTGTCTCTGTCTCTCTCTCAAATAAATAAATAAATAAGATCTTTTAAAAAAGAAAAAACTAAAGAGCATGAGGCCAGAACCAGGATTCAGTAAACTCCATCCTCAAGTCTGGCTTTCAAGCCTGAAACCGCTCCTTTATCAACTTGTGAGGAAAACTAAGTTTTCAGAAAGTAATGCTGACCTGCTGGCTTTGGTGGCTCTGTGGAAGCTTCTCTAAAATGCCACTGATCAGAAGTGTGAGCCTATGTGCACATACACTCATACAAGAAGATGAAGAATTTGTTATTCTGAACAACTCAGAACGAAACAGCCTGTTATACCAAATTCCACAATAGAGTGAGGTGCCTATCTCTAAACATTGCATATCAAAAAAATTTTCTCAAACACAACGATTCTAAATTGGGGAACTGGCATTAGAAGGATGGATTTGCCATGAATCATTTTAGACAAATCTTATATCAATTTATACTTCACTTGCAGCATCCAAGAAATCTAGATTCTATGCTTGGTCTTCAAGACCTTTTACCAATGTATCCTTTGTCCCTGTCTCAAAAGAAGGTAACCCTCCGCTACAGCCAAACAAATCCTATTGCTATTCCTTGTACCTCAGTGCTTCCTCCCTCCCAGTCCTTTTCTCTGGTTTCTCCTCTTAATATTGAAAGGTCCCATGGCTTAGTCTTTGGTTTTCTTTTCTAACAATACTCCCACCCTTGGAGAGTTCATCCAGTCTCTATATGCCAGTGACTCAAATCTCTATTTTCAGCTCAAACCCTCCGCTGAGCTCCAGACTTATATGCACAACTCCCTATTTAATCTTTCCATTTGGATGTCTAACAGACATCTCAAACTTACATATCCTAAATCGAACACCCAAATTCTCCCTACCCCACCCCACAAGCATACAGCCCCTACAGGCTTCCTATTTTCAGCTGATAACTCCATTCTTCCAGTTGCTCAAGACAAGTCCTAGTGTCTCACTTGACTCTCTCTACATTAAATCCATCAGAAAATCCTACTGTCTACAAGAAAAGCCATCAAGAAAACAGTATAATCAGAATACAGTCCATTACGTCATCCCTTTTCAAAGCTACTACCCTGATTCAGGCTCTGTCGTTTCTTACCTGGGTTGCCCCAATGGGCTCCTTTGCCCAGCTTCTCGCTTTGAAGAATGCACTTCCCTCCAACAGCCACGGAGTTCCCTTACTTCCTTCAAGTGTTCCCTTCTTACTGAGGCCAGCCCTGAACACTTGTTTAAAACTGCAGCCACCTCTCCTTTGTACTCCAATCCTCTTTCCCCTACCACCTACTTTCTCCTTTCTCTAAAATACTAACCAGTTTCTAATATTTACTTATTCATTTATTGTCTGTTTCCTCCCACCATACATATACACAAACACCCCTAGAATGTAAGCTCCACAGGGCAGTGATTTTTATGTTTTTATTCACTGAGATATTCCAAGTGCCTAGAATGTAAGCACACAGTCAGTACTCAGTAAATATCTGTTGACTAAAACCCACCACCCTGCCAATTTGCCCATTCTACTCTTTGAAGTTTTATTTGTGTCATGTTTCCCTTTTTAAACTAACTTTCTTCAAATTCTTTAGCAGTGGAAATATTTCTTTCCCACCTTTTAAGGTCCAATTTAAAGCCTCTGAAATCTTTTCTACATTAGCTCTGCTCTACTGACTCTGGATTTTTATGCACTTAGTCAACAACAACAACAAAAAAATTTGCATTAGCATTTTTGTTTGCCAACTCTGAAAATCTTAAGTCATGCATACCTACAACTAAACTCTCAGTTCTTTATCTTACAATAAACTTTGTTTTTTAACTACTGATTTGATGCCTTTAAACACATTATCATTTAAATAATGGATACAGGATAAATATTCAGTTATTCCTCTCTACAGATTATAAAACAAAGTAAGTACAAACATCAAGGACATCCTCAGACCTGAAGGAACTATAGCCATTGGAGTTTGCAAAATGTTTCGTGCCTGTAAGACAGGCATCTCCAAGGGTGGTTCAGTATTCCCAGATCGATCAACATGATACATCACATCAAGAGAAAGGATAAAAACTTATGACCATTTCAACAGATGCCAAAATAGCATTTGACAAAGTACAACATCCATTCATGATAAAAAAAAAATTTAAAAAAAAAACCTCAACAAAGGAAGTTTAGAGGGAATATACACCAACTTAATAAAGACCATATGTGAGGGGCACCTGGGTGGCTCAGTCGTTAACCATCTGCCTTCAGCTCAGGTCATGGTCCCAGGGTCCTGGGATTGAGCCCCACATCGGGCTCCCTGCTCAGCAGGGAGCCTGCTTCTCCCTCTCCCTCTGCCCACTCATGTGCCCTCTCTTTCTCAAATAAATTTCTTTAAAATCTTTAAAAAAAAAAAAAAAGACCATATATGAAAAACCCACAGCTAACATCATACTCAATGGTGGAAAAACCGAAAGCTTTTCCCCTAACATCAGGAACAAAACAAGGATGTCCTCTCTCATCACTTTATCCAATATAGTACTGGAAGTCCAGCCACAGCATTTAGACAAAGAGAGAGAGACAGAGAGACAGAGAGAGAGAGAAAGAGAGAAAGAGAGAAAGAAAGAAAGAGAGAGAGAAAGAGAAATAAAAGGTATCCCAACTGGTAAGGAAGAAGTAAAATTTTCATTACTTGCAGATGACATGGTATTATATATAGAAATCCCTAAAGACTCCAAGAAACTACTAAAACTGATAAATGAATTCAGAAAGTTCACAGGATACAAAATCAATATACAGAAATCCATTGCATTTCTATGCACTAATAATGAAGCAGCAGAAAGACAAATTAAGAAAACAGTTCCATTTACAATTGTAGCAAAAATAATACCTAGGAATAAAGGTAACCAAAGAGGTGAAAGTCCTGTACTCTGAAAACTATAAAACACTGATGAAAGAAATTGAAGATGACACAAATGGAGACTTTCCATGTTCACAGATTGAAAAAATAATGTTAAAATGTCCCATACTACCCAAACCAATCTACAGATTTAATGTAATCCCTATCAACATACCAACAGCATTTTTCATAGAACTAGAACAAACAACCCTAAGATTTGTAAGGAACCACAAAAGACCCCGAATAGCCAAAGCAATCTTGAGCAAGAACAAAACTGGAGGTATCACAATTCCAGATTTCAAGTCGTACTACCAAGCTATAGTAATCAAGACAGTATGGTCCTGGCACAAAAACAGACACAGAGATCAATGGAAAAGAACAGAGAGCCCAGAAGTAAACCCATGCTTCTATGGTCAATTAATCTACAACAAAGGAGACAAGAATACACAATGGGAAAAAGTCAGTCTCTTCAACAAATGGTGTTGGGAAAACTGGGAGCCACATGCAAAAGAATGAAACCAGACCACTTTCTTACACCATACACAAAAATAAACTCAAAATGGATTAAAGTCCTCAATGAGACCTGAAACCATAAAAGTCCTAGAAGAGAGCACAGGCAGTAATTTCTCTTACATTGGCCATAGCAACATTTTTCTAGCTATGTCTCCTGAGGCAAGGGAAACAAAAGCAAAAATAAACTATTGGGTCTACGTCAAAATAAAAAGCTTCTGCACAGCAAAGGAAACAACCAACAAAACTAAAAGACAACCTACTGAATGGGAGAAGATATTTGCAAATGATATATCCAATAAAGGGTTAGTATCCAAAATGTATAGAGAACTTACACAACTCAACACCAAAAAAATAACCTGATTAAAAATAGGCAGAAGACATGAACAGACATTTCTCCAAAGAAGACCTATATATAAGCAACAGATACATGAAAGGATGCTCAATATCACTCATCATCAGGGAAATGCAAATCAAAACTACAATGAAATATCACTCACATCTGTCAGAATGACTAAAATTAAAAATACAAAAAACAATTGTTGGCAAGGATATGGAGAAAAAGGAACTCTCTTGCTCTGTTGATAGGGATGCAAACTGCTGCAGCCACTGTGGAAAACAGTATGGAGGTTCCTCAAAAAAATTACAAATAGAACTACCACATGATTCAGTAATTCCATTACTGGGTATTTACCCAATGAATATGAAAATACTAATTTGAAAAGATACATGCATCTCTATGTTTATTGAGGCATTATTTATAATAGCCTAATTATGGAAGCGGCCCAACTGTCCATCAATAGATGAATGGAAAAAAAAAATAGATGAATGGAAAAAGCAGTTACACACACACACACACACACAGGAATATTACTCAGCCATAAAAAAGAATGAAATCTTACCATCTGCAACAACATGGATGCATCTAGAGGGTATAATGCTAAGTGAAATAAGTCAGAGAAAGACAAATACCATATGATCTCACTCATATGTGGAATTTAAGAAGCAAAACAAACAGAAGAAAAAAAGAGACAAACCAAAAAACAGAATCTTACCTATAGAAAACAAACAGATAGTTACCAGAGGGGAGGTAGGCATGAGGATGGGTGAAGTAGGTGAAGGGGATTAAGAGTACCCGTATAATGAGTGCTGAGTAATGAACAATTATTGAATCACTACATTGTACACCTGAAACATAACATTGTATGTTAACTATCCTGGAATTAAATTTTTTTAAAGATTTTATTTATTTATTTGACAGAGAGACACAGCGAGAGAGGGAACACAAGCAGGGGGAGTGGGAGAGGGAGAGGCAGGCCTCCCGCTGAGCAGGGATCCTGATGCAGGGCTCGATCCCAGGACCCTGGGATCATGACCTGAGCCAAAGGCAGACGCTTAACCACTGAACCACCCAGGTGCCCCTAAATTTTTTTTTTTAAAGGGTTGCTGTGAATATTAAAAAAAAAAAAAAAAAGACGTGTCTCTAAGAGTATGACGAAGAGAAAGATTATCAGAGTTCCTTGTCAGAGTAAATACAACTGACCCTTGAACAACATGGGTTTGAACTATGTGGTTTCTCTTATATGTGGATTTATTCAGTAAATACAGTCCTGTAAATGTAATTTCTCTTCCTTATGATTTTCTTAACATTTTATTTTCTCTAGCTTACTTTATTGTAAGAATACAGCGTATAATGCATATACAAAATATGTGTTAATTGATTATGTCATAGGTAAGGTTTCCAGTCAAAACTGGGCTATTAGTAAACTTTTGGGGGAGTCAAAAGTTGTACAGGGACTTTGACTGTGTGGGGGTTGCTGCCCCTAACCCCCTCATTGTCCAAGGGTCAATTGACTGAAGAGTTCATGAGCCTTCCTTAGTAAGAAACCTAAACCCGTTGTTATGGGTTCAATTGTGTCCCCCAAGAAAGAGACACTAAAGTCTTAAAGCCCAGTACCTCAGAATGGAACCTTTTTTGGAAATAGGGTCTTTCCAGAGGTAATCAAGTTAAAATGAGTCATCAGAGAGGGCCCAATCTAATGTGACTGCTATTCTTATTTAAAAAGGGACATTTGGACACAGAAACAGACACACACAGAGGGAAACGGATGTGAAGACACACGGGGAAAACGCCACATGAAGACAGAGGATTAGACTGATGCATCTGGGAGCCCAGGAACGCCTGAGGCTACGAGGAGACACACGTGGAACAGATCCTTCCCTGGCACCTTCAGAGAACACCGGGGCCTGCTGAGACTTGGACAGACCGGACTTCTGGCCTCCAGAACCAGGAGGCAATCAATTTCTGTTGTTTTAAGCCACCCAGTTTGTGGTACATTCTTATGGCAGCCCTGAGAAACTAATACACCCAATATTTGGATCCAACAGATTGAGCTGAAAGCCAGCTAAATACACATATTTTCGGGGCACCTGGGTGGCTCGGCCATTAAGCATCTGTCTTTGGCTCAGCTCATGATCCCAGGGTCCTGGGATCGAGCCCTGCATCAGGATCCCTGCTCAGCCAGAAGCCTGCTTCTCCCTCTCCCACTCCCCCTGCTTGTGTTCCCTCTCTCGCTGTGTCTGTCAGATAAATAAATAAAATCTTTAAAAAAAAAAAACAAAACAAAACACAAATTTTCAAAGTATTCAGGTTGTAACACGGGACCTGAAACTGAGGTTTTTCAACTGTGTGTCTTGATTCCAGAGTCACTTTGTAATTGTTGTTTTATAATCATTCCACTGATAAAAAAATACTTAACTGAGGATAAAGGAATTATCTTTCTACTCTAGTATCAAAAAGATCCTCTCCTGGGGAGCCTGGGTGGCTCAGGCAGTTAAGCGTCCAGCTCCTGATTTTGGCTCAGGCCATGATCTCAAGGTCGTAAGATCGAGCCCCGCATCGGTCTCTGTGCTCAGCGGGGAATCTGAAAGATTCTCTCCCTCTGCCCCTCCCCCTACTCTCTCTCTCTCTCTCTCTCTCTCTCAAATAAATAAATAAATCTTTAGAAAGAGCCTCTCTTGTGAATATAGGTAAGGATCATTCAGTGCCCTTGTCCACTTCTATGGGCAAGCTGGCCTACAAAGCTGACAGCCAGAAGACATTCTGTACTACTGACAATTATATGTTTGATCGGATCTACATGTGGGAGAAACAGTTTGGAGAACTGTTTAAATTTTTTTTTTTTTTAAGATTTTATTTATTTGAGAGAGAGAGAATGAGAGACAGAGAGCATGAGAGGGAGGAGGGTCAGAGGGAGAAGCAGACTCCCTGCCGAGCAGGGAGCCCGATGCGGGACTCGATCCTGGGACTCCAGGATCATGACCTGAGCCGAAGGCAGTCGCTTAACCGACTGAGCCACCCAGGCGCCCAGAACTGTTTAAATTAGATGATTAAATTCAATCTCAGTGGTTCAGACTTTAGAAAAATGTCTGGATTGAGTTACCTGGACCAACTGTCTCCAGTGCCTTGTTTCCTGGCTCCACATACAATTAACCTCTTAGCTCTGGCCAGCAGGTTCTAAACCATATTCTAAAAGGGAAAAAAGTAAGAGCCACTGTTTTCAAGCTCCTATTTCAGGTATAAACGCAGTTCCCGTACTGCAAAAGAGTCAGGTTATTGGACCTTTCCCAGATGGGAAGGCGAGGACTGCACCCACTGTCACATCTGAGCACGAAAGTCTTTGAAATGTTTCCCCTACTGTGCCTTCAGATCAGGTGACATCTGCCCAGCCTCATTTCTTGCTAGAGCTAAATATCAAAAACTCATTTTTGGGGGCGCCTGGGTGGCTTAGTCGGTTAAGCGTCTGCCTTCAGCTCAGGTCATGATCCTAGGGTTCTGGGATCGAGCCCCACATCGGGCTTCCTCCTCCACGGGGGGGGGCCTGCTTCTCCCTCTCCCACTGCCCCTGCTTGTGTTCCTTCTCTCACTGTGTCTCTCTGTGTCAAATAAATAAAATCTTTAAAAAAAAAAAAAAAACTCATTTTTTTTTCCCAATGTTGCCAATGTTTACAGGTCTGGGAAGAAAATAATTAAAGTTTAAACATTCCTATTAGTTACTGGCTATTTTCCAGGAAATGAACAATCATACTTATCCAATGAAACACACAAATGACTTACTAATACTACAAATTACAATAATCATCCTAGCATCTACTGAGCAGTTTTACATAAGTGCCAAAAATAAATCGTCAAACTGCAAGAAAGAGGTTATCCTCTATTTTACTGAGGGAACATTAGAGTTCAAAAAGGCTAAGTGGTCCAATCAGGGCTTAAACCCAGATCCACAATGGCTGCAAACTCAGCCATGAAACAAGTAGCATTAGAAAGAGCCAGTTCCCACTACTTTCCAGAATTTCACTTGTATGACCTTTAATTTTCAGAATAATCCTCAGAGACCAGTAGCACTGTGATCCCCACGTCACATCGCAGAACACTGGAGCTCAGGAAAGGTAAGCGATTTGCCTGCTGGCTACAGTCAAAGGCTGTGGAACTAGATTCAAATTCCAAAGCCTTTCTTCCTAATAATAAAAAATAAATACCCTGTATTGAGCATGGTCCTAAGTTATGAATAGCCATTCTAAACCATCCCAAAAGTTAGAGAGGAAGCGGAGGTTCAGAGAAGTGACTTGACTCTTCATGTCACCAAGCTCTCAGGTGGCAGAGCTGGGACCCGAAGGCAGGTCTGAGGTCTCCAAGCCCATGCCCCTGCCCGAGTGCCAGGCTGCTTCTCCCAGGTCCTTCCAGTAATGAAGCCAGTATCACTGAAACTCTAGGCTAATTTTCAAGGGCCTATGATAGCAAAGGAGAGCACCTGAGATAGCATGAAGCATTAAAGTGAAACAACTTGACAACACAGAAACGGGAACAATTAGGATCTGGGGTTCCGACAGCCAAGTTCTCACAAATGCACAGAGCCGCAAGCACTCATTCTCTATTTTCCAAAAAATTACACTCTTAATTTTATTTATATGAAGGGAAATAAGTAAGTTCATACAAATGGAAACCCCCAACAAGGAGGAGGGAAGTATACATTGCGAAGAATGAGCTAGGTATCAAATGAGAAAGGCCAAAACGGAGAATTTCTGTATGTTTTATTCATTTTACTTCATTTTCAGGGCTCATCCCTATGTATATTCTCCCCACTGCTTTCAGTGATGGTATTCCCCTGTCTCTAACTGAAATGTTGGCTTGGCAGGAAATGAGAAGTTTCCTTTCAAATTTAGACGATTACGCTAGGATTAACTCTTCTACCCTGGATCCGAACCAGGGGTCCCTTTGCCAAAATGGCAAAGAAAAGAGTAAGTTTACAAAACCATATCCATTAGATGACATATTAGTGTTTCAAAAATGCTTCCATGTATATTCTCTCATTTGATCTTCACATCAGACCTAGGAGGTAGGCAAAGTCCACATCATGATCCTCATTTTATTGAAAATAAAACTAAAATCCAGTTAAGTGACTTGTTCAAGATCCTACAGCCAGTAAAACCCAGGCTGGAAGCCAAGTATTCTGTTACTAAATCTCAAGCTCCTTGCACACCCCCATCATGTTCTAAATTACTTTAGAACTATTTATTTTACTGTACCATGCTGAATATCCATACAGCTGCTGCCACAGCTACCATACCATAATTTTTAAAATTATTTTTGATACACTTTATTTTTTAGAGCAGTTTTAAGCTCACAGTAGATTATGCAGAAAGTGTAGAGATTTTCATGTACCCTCTATGCACACACATGCACAGTCTCCCCCATTACCAACATGCCCCACCAGGGCAATACACTCATTACAACTCACCATCCTCTTTTAACTGTAGAGATCTTCAAGTGATAATCCTATTAGCATGTTCTTACTAGATAAAACCTACCATGATACACAGATAATGTAGCTACCTTTTATGGGGCGCATGTGATGCACTGAAGAATGTTCTAGGTGTTTGCATGGTTTTTGACGTTTAACTCTCACAATTCTAAGGAAGATATTATCTTTATTTTTCTAGCTTATGAAAGTGAGACTCAGAGAGGCTAAGTGATTTGCCCACACCTACACATGGGGAGCCAGGATTCACAATACCCCAAAGTCTATGGTATTTCCAAGGAACTAAGCATCAGGGGAAAGACTCTGTAGAATGTCTCACTCTCCAATTAAGACAGGAGCACTGCTAGAAAAATCCCAGGTCTCCTGGCTTCCTTAAGAACCTACCCCAACCCAACCAGCCGTTCTTCACCTGAACATAGGAGAGGTGAGCACAACAGGAGGTGCTGCTCAACAAGGGAATGACCGACCGCCATGTGAGCATGAACATGCAGAAGCAGTCTGAGCCTCACAGGCCACACTGCAGGTGAGAATGTGCTGTGAACATCTCACAGAATCAAAACCTCTTTGTCGGCTTCCACCACCCACCTCTGAACCCCAACCTCTAGCCCAAAGCTGAAGTGATTTCCTGTTTCTCATGAGATGGCATCCGTAAGATCCAGTACCAAAAAAAGGAGGAGGAGGAAAAGGGGAAAGGAAAGGGCAGGGGAGGGAAGAGGGGAGGGAAGGAGGAAAAAGGCAGTGCTCAATATTTTGAGAGCCAGTGTGACCTGGGGCTCCATCCACCACCGCCAGCTACACGTACCATCAGCCTCTCCATTTCATCCCTCAGTGAACACAGGACAGACCTCAAAGGATGAGGCTCCCAGTCCTTTTTCCTATCTAAACCCTCTCTAAAAACCACCCCATGGTTTAAACCAAGCCTGGATGATCAGGGAAACTGAGGAACATTTCTAACAGGCCTTTAACTTATACAGTGTTGCAATCACCACATCCTACTTCTGCTACCACTTCTGCTACCACTACCACGTTATACTAGCAATAATGCTGAGGCAATGAGTAACAATAATAACTGAGTTCCTATTACATGTCAGCTATTTACATAGTTAATCCTCTCTACAGCCTTAGGATAAAAGGCCCCCAATTGTTACCCATAATTCCAAAATACAAAAAGTTCTGAAAATCCAAATGTTTTTTTTTTTTAAAAAAAAGATTTGAGAGAGAGAAAGAGTGGGGGAGGGGCAGAGGGAGGGAGAGAGAGAATCCTGAAGCCGACTCCCTGCTGAGCGTGGCGCCTACAAGGGGCTCAATCCCAGGACCCCGAGATCATGACCTGAGTGGAAATCAAGAGTCAGACGCTTAACTGACTGAGGCACCCAGGCGCCCCCAAATGTTTTTTCTTAAGTGTACAGCAAAGTCGGGGGGCGCCTGGGTGGCTCAGTTGTTAAGCGTCTGCCTTCGGCTCAGGTCATGATCCCAGGGTCCTGGGATCGAGCCCCGCATCGGGCTGCCTGCTCCGCGGGAAGCCTGCTTCTCCCTCTCCCCCTCCCCCTGCTTGTGTTCCCTCTCTCACTGTCTCTCTCTCTCTCTGTTGAAAAATAAATAAAATCTTAAAAAAAAAAAAAAGTATACAGCAAAGTCCGTGGCAAAAGCGAATCTGAACCAACACTGGGTTTTTTTTATAGTCTGTATTTATCTACTTAGTATGAACATTTATACATTTCACTGCAAAATGGGTTAATGTGTTGGATTTGGGGGGCACTGGGATGCTTTTTAATAGTTAATGCTCATTTTTTTAATTTTGTAAGTGAAGCTATTTTATCTGCAAATAATCTAATAGTCATATTTAAGTGGATCATTTCAATGTACAGCCCTAACCAAACTGCGTTAAGTGCTACCGGCTTGTGGCCGATCTGAGAGAGCTAAGCTCGTGTTTATCTTTTGTTACCCTGTCCAGTCGCTAGTGAGGAAAATTCAGTAACATCTTTAAGAACAGTGATTTACTATGTACCAAGCACTGTTCTAAGTACTTTATGTTATACATTTAATTATTACAACCTCACATTGAGATGGTCATTACTATTCTCACTTTACAGATGATGGATCTGAAACAGAGAAGTCTATGGTCTGGTCAGTAAAAGTGACAGAGCCAGGATCTGAATCTCAGCAGAAACCAAACAAAAATGCTTTTCTTTTCTTTGTTTTAAAGATTTTATTTATTTACTTGAGAGAGAGCACAGAGGGAGAGGGAGAGGGAGAAGCAGACTCCCTGAGCAGAGAGCCCAACGTGGGGCTCAATCCCAGGACCCTGAGATCATGACTTGAGCTGGAGGCAGACACTAACCAAAAGAAGGTAAATAAAATAACTATATAGCATATCAGAGTGTTGATATAGCCTGTGAAAAGAAACAAAATCTGAGCTCCTGATTACTACACTATACGGTCTCTCAGGGAAAGGAAAGCCAGATCTGGTGTCTGAAGGGTAAAAGAAGAGAAATAAGAGTAATTTCAGGATAAGTAAACTAAACAGTGCACTCCACAATCAAAATGATGCTTATAAGTTAATACATATCTTTTAGGGACGCCTGGCTGGCTCAGTCAGATGAGTATATGACTCTTGATCTTGGGGTCATGAGTTTGAACCCCACATTGGGTGTAGAAATTACTTAAATAAATCATTTTTTTAAAAAGATGATTTAATATATATAGAATACATAAGAACTTCCACTTCCAAGCATCATGGAATAACAAGGATTAGATTTACAGGGCACCTGGGTGGCTCAGTCGTTAAGCGTCTGCCTTCGGCTCAGGTCATGATCCCAGGGTCCTGGGACCGAGTACCACATCAGGCTCCCTGCTCCGCGGGAAGCCTGCTTCTCCCTCTCCCACTCCCCCTGCTTGTGTTCCTGCTCTTGCTATGTCTCTCTGTCAAATAAATAAAATCTTTAAAAAAAAAAAGAACACTTTCTTTAAAAAAAAAAAAAAAAGGATTAGATTTACACTTCTACCTGAAAGGGCCAAAAATAAAAACCAAAAAACAGACAAAATATATGAAACAATGTTTTTTGGTTGTTGTTTTTTTTTTTTAAGATTTTATTTATTTATTTGACAGAGACACAGCGAGAGAGGGAACACAAGCAGGCGGAATGGGAGAGGGAGAAGCAGGCCTCCAGCCAAGCAGGGAGCCTGATGTGGGGCTCAATCCCAGGACCCTGGGACCAGGACCTGAGCCAAAGGCAGATGCTTAACGACTGAGCCACCCAGGCACCCCTGAAACATTGGTTTTCAAGGTAATGGATATCAGACAATGGAGGACAGCAATTCCTGAAAAACAGGAAACAAATTAGGTGAGCCCTATGATTTACTTAGTTTACTGACTTGAGAGAAAGTCCAAGTCTTGGTGCAGGAAGGGGTAACTGAAAGAGAACTCATTCATGGGATGTTCCTAAATCAATCCTTAAAGGAAAATGTATGGCTCTAAGTGCCTACAATGGAAAAGGAGTAAGTTCTCACATTAATCGCCTCAGCTTCCACCTTAATAAACTAAAAAGGAAAGAGCAAATTAACCCCAAAGCAAGATGAATAAAGGAAATAAATATCAGAACTGAAATTACTAAAACAGAAAATGGAACAATAACAAAGAAAAAAAAAAATCAATGAAACCAAAACCTGGTTCTTTGAGTAAGATCAACAAAATTGGTAAATCTCTAGCCAGGCTGATCAGGGGGGGAAAAAAAGAGGGAAAAGAATCAAATTACCAACATCAGGAATGAGAGAGAGGACATCACTAGAGTTTATGTTTATTTCTAGGATAATAAAGGAATATTATGAACAACTTTGGGCCAATAAATGCAACAACTTAGATGAAATAGACATACTGCTTGAACAATACAAACTACCAACATTCACTCAACTATAAAGATATAGACATAAATATAGATATATAATCTGAATAGCCCTATAATGACTAAAGAAATTGAATTTGTAGTTTAAAACCACTGGGGGAAAAAAAACACCATCCAAGCTCAGATGGCCTCACTGATGGTTTCTACAAGATATTTAAGGGAGAAATAATATGCAATTCCATGCAAACTCTTTCAGAAAATTGAAGAGGAAGGAATACTTTCCAGCTCATTATATGAGGCCACCATTATCCTGATATAAAAACCAGATGGAGACAATAGAAGAAAAATACAGAATGAATATCCCTCCTAAACAGATGCAAAAAGTTCTTTTAAGAAAATTTAGCAAATCATTCCAACAATATATTAAAAGGGTAATACATCATGACCAAGTGGGGATGTCCCAGAATGCTATCCAAATCCCAGATGACTTTCTGTAGACAATGACAAGGTGATTCTAAAATTCAGAGAAATGGCAAAAGATCTAGAGTAGCAAAAGAAAAAAAAGTTTTTAGAAGAACAATGTTAAAGGACTAACACTACCTGATTCCAAAGCATGCTATGAAGTTACAATACTCAAGATGGAGTGCTACTGCCATGAAGATAGACAAATGCATCAATGGAATTGACTAAAGAGTTTATTAATGGACCCACACATATTTAAACAATGGATTTTCCCGGGGCGCCTGGGTGGCTCAGTCGGTTAAGCGGCTGCCTTCGGCTCAGGTCATGATCCTGGAGTCCCGGGATCGAGTCCCGCATCGGGCTCCCTGCTCAGCAGGGAGTCTGCTTCTCCCTCTGACCCTCCCCTTTCTCATGCTCTCTGTCTCATTCTCTCTCTCAAATAAATAAATAAAAAAAACCTAGGTCATATAAACCTTTTTTTTTTAAAAAAAAAAAAAAAAACAATGGATTTTCCCAAAAAATGCAAGACAATTCAGTGGAGAGAGAATAATCTTTTCAACAAATAGTGCTGGAATATACAAAAAAAGTGAACTTAGAGCAATCCCTCACGTCATCAATAAGGACTAATTTAAAATGTTTCATACACCTAAATGTAAGACCTAAAACTATAAAACTTCTAGAAAATATAGATGAGAATCTTTATAACCTTGAATTAAACAAAGATCTCTTAGTTATAGCATCAAAAGCATGATCCATAAAATAACGAATTGATAAACTGGACTTTATGAAAACTAAAAACTGTTAAGAGATGAACAGACAAGGCACAGACTGGGAGGAAGTATCCGAGAATTGTATATCTTATAGAAGATTTTATCCAGGAGATATAAAGGATTCTCAATTTCTAAAATGAAGACAAAATCCAACAAATATATGGGCAAAACATGTGGATAGCTACTACTAAAGAAGGCAAATAAGTGCATGAAAGATGCTATCATTAGCAATTGGGGAACTACAAAGTAAAGTAACAATGAAATACAACTACTCACCTATTAGAATGGCTAAAATTACAAAGATTCACACAGTAGCAAGTGTTGGTGATGGGATTAAGCAACTGTAACTCTCATACACTCTCGGTGAGAAAGTAAAAT
The DNA here is from genome assembly GCF_002201575.2 of Neomonachus schauinslandi. Taxonomy (NCBI): domain Eukaryota; kingdom Metazoa; phylum Chordata; class Mammalia; order Carnivora; family Phocidae; genus Neomonachus; species Neomonachus schauinslandi. Next base: position 37,213,424 of record NC_058416.1, on the reverse strand, counting down.
GTGTGCCCACTTTTGAAAACTGTTAGTTTCTGAAAAAGCAAAATACACACCTACCACATGATCAGGCCATTCCACATAAAGACTTGTACACAAATGTTCTCAATTTTATTTGTAGTAATCAAAAAAATGGAAACAACCCAGATGCCCATTAATGGATGAATGATTAAACAAATTATGATATAGGGGTGCTTGGGTGGCTCAGTCAGTTAATCGTCTGCCTTCTGCTCGAGTCATGATCCCAGCCCCACATGGGGCTCCCTGCTCAGCAGGGAGTCTGCTTCTCCCTCTCCCTCTGCCCCTCCCCCCTACTCATGCTCTCTCTCTCAAATAAATAAATCTTTAAAAAAAATTATGATATATCCATAGGATGGAATATTCCTGAGCAATAAAAAGGAATAAAGTGATGGTACCCATAATAACAAGGATGAATCTGCAAATCCTTACGCTGAATGAAAAAAGACAAAAAAGAATACATACTGTATGATTCCATTGTATCAAACATTAGAAAATGCACATTAATCAAAAAGCAGATCATGGTTGCCTCAAGTGGGATGGCAGATGTGGGAGGGTCAGGAGGGAGAGATTATTAAGGGGGGGTGACGGATATATGTCCATTATCTTGATTGCAGTGAGAAGTTTCATCAGTGTGTACATATCTCAAAATGTACTATCTGCACATCCTCTACACATGCGCAGTTCCTTGTACTTCAATTATACTTCAGTAAAGCTATTTGTTAAATAATAATGTGTAAGCAACTAGAGATTGACCTTCTGCTCAGATTTACTGATCTCACTTTTACAGAGAGACATAACTGCAGAGAAGCAAGTCAGTCCTGTACAAAAGCTGAGGATTTCATTTCTTAAAAGAATGTTGTTAATGGGTCTGATTCAGAGGCCATCAACCAATTCTAATCCAAGAAGGAACTGTTTTGCTATCTTTCTTTGCCTCCTTATTGAAAATCAAGGTTTCAAATATCTCACCAACAGCTTTTAACACAATCGGTAACTTTGCTTAATACTTGCTCTGATGATCTATTACTACATCAAAAACCACTCCAAAAGTTTGTGTCTTAAATGCGGTTTGGGCAGAACTCAGCAGGAAGAGTTCACCTCTGCTGCGCTCAGAGCCATCTCCAAGGGTGCAAAGGTGGGGACCTGCAAGCATCTGAATGAAGGCTCCCTGACTCCCAGGTCTGGTGGTTGCAGCTGGTTGGCTGGGACCTTAGCTGGGGCTAGAGTCACAACACAAAGCCCCTCCCTGTGGCCGGGGCTTCCCCACAACAGGTGGCTGGGTCCCGCATGCTAACATCCCAAAAGAGAGCCAGCCCGAAGCTGTGTCACCTCTTACCCTAGCCTTTTTCAGTCATACAGTGTCATTCCTCCACATTTTGTTCTCTCAAATCAAATCATAGAGGGTAGTCCATATTCAAAGAGGGGGGATTAGATTCCACCTTTTGATGGGAGGAATGTCAAAGAATTTGCAGATGGATTTTAAAACCACCATACTGTGCTTACTGAAAATGCAGATTCCTTGCTGTTCCTCTCAGATACATGGCCAGGAGCTTTCATGGAAGGAGCACTACAATGGGACTCAGGGAAACTAGATTCAAATTCTGATACATGCTTTGAAATTCTTATACAGATGTTAATTTTCCATGTTAAAAACAGGGACTAGGAACTAGTGTACAGATGAGGTCAAAGTGAGACAGGAGAAGATAGAAAGGGGAAGAGGCTATACAGTTAAAGTATTTAGCAGAGGAAGGCAGTGAAGTCACCCATACTAGACTCCAAAAAGAATGCTTAAAGCCACTGAGAGGTCAGTCCCGTGGAAGCAGAGTAGAGAATAGTGGGAGGCAGACCAGCAACCACCAACAGGGAAATCTTGCAGCAGGTAGCAGGTGGCTTTGAAGCCAAAGTTGGGTTTTGGTGCCCCTGTTCTGCTACTATTGCATCAAATCATCTAGAACAATTATTACGTGCCTATATGACCAGCTCTCCTACAAAACTAATATGCTCCATAAGGATAGGGAACAGGTTCAATTTGCAGCACCTCACATGGTGCCTTTGGTGCCCAGGACCAAGTGCTCATGAATAAGGGGGGCTAAACTATGAAGCAGGAAACCAGTCTTCAGGGAGGAAGAGTTGAGAACAGGGTGTCAGGAAAGGATTTAGAATCCAGGGAAATAAAGACCCAATTATTAAATTTTGTGGTAGTCTAGGTCCTAGGCAGATGATCAGGGCTGAGGTTCTGAGTATGACTGGCCACAAGTTCCTTATTTTATCACGAAGATTAATCTTAAGGCCTAGCATGTGGGCCCTCAAGAAGGAAACAAGTAGCAGGGACAGAAAGATCCATGGCTGTCCCATGTAAACGAGAGCTCCAGTCAGTCCGTGAGACCTCTTTCTCCTTCTAATCAATTCTGTTCACAGGCATCAGACAGAGCTCATCACCTCCCCAGACCCCCACGTTTCTCCTGCACCCCAACTCTGGACAACAGAACCACCACCGCCCAGCTGGCCCTGCTTGTTCTAGATGCCTCCCCTCCTTCACCTCCAACTTGCAGTCATAGCCTGTCGATTCCAAGTCTTTAGTATCACTCAACATTGTTTCCTCTTCCAAGAAACCCTTCCCTGATCCTAAAGGGTTGAAACGCCCCTCTCCTATCTTCCTATGGCACACCTCGACCAGACCCCACCAAACACATGCTGTCCCACTAGATAAGTAATTTCAGATCCTGCACCATGTCCCTCCACTGTGCAAATGGCGTGGTTATTCAATAAAAGTTTGTTGAATGAATAAACCTACAGCCACTGTAAACAGTGCCCCACACCCAGTGTTTCATAACCCCTTCCCCTCCTTCTCTTCCTCTATAGCACTTATTGCCTCTAACAGTCTATAAATTTGCTTCTTTCTTTTATTTATTATCTCTTCATCCTCAACATCCCCTCCAAACATAAGCTCCATGACAAAAGGGATTTCGGACTGCTGGTTTACTCCTATATCCCAAGTGGATAGAGTAGTGCCAAGCATTCAGTAGGCACTTAATACAAAGGAATGACAAGCCTCCACTGCTTAGCTTGTCAGATGGCCATGGCATTTTCTAGGCAGTTATCCTCCTGGGTTCCCTGGCAACCACGCCTCCCTGATTTGCCACCCGCCCCCCACCAAGGACACACTTACCCCATTTGCCTGGACAGCAGCTTATTTTAGGGCGGCTGCTACTGCAGAAGAACCAGCAACCAAAACACTTCTCATCCTACCATCTGGAAGACACGCTTAGAAAGTGTTTCAACCCTCATGTGCCAGGAAAAGTAACTTTTTTACTTTTTACAAAGTAGCCAAGTGACTATGAAATACTTTTCAAAATGTATTTAATGAGGAACCAGTTGGTGCTTCAACATTCAAATGCTTGTGAAAATTTAACATTTTTAACAAATTAGTTTTGGAAAATATTAACCTGGGGGTCATTTCTAAGCAGTGATAGAGAAAATCATCTTTTTTTTTATAATAACAAAGTCAAGGTTTGGGGGTACCTATAATCAGCAAAATTTATTATTTCTTTTATTTTCTAAAAATCATATGGAGTTTTTAACAGGCCACTAAAGCGATTTACTCATTACTGTTTACATAAGAATGCTAATGTTTTTAAGCATTTACCATATGGCAGACCCTTTATATATCATATTTAATCCTCATAACTCCAGGATATAGATATGAGTAGACCCATTTCAGTGTAGAAGAAACTCCAGATCAGAGCAATTAATTGCTATAACATTTTTATTCCTTTACAAAAAGATCTGAAATTAATATGGCAAAATGAGATTTGACAAAGTTATATGTAGGGTAAACAGATGTTATTGTATATCTTCTTTGTGAGCTTGAGATATTTTATTATAAAAAATAAATCCATAAATGATGGCAATAATTTACCCATATTACGGTGCTAATTAAGGGCAGAGCTCCAATTCAAATTCACATCTGTTTGTCTCAAAAGTTCATGTTTTTTTTTCCCCCACAACACTATGCTGCCTCTCCAAAATGGAAACTATTATATTTGCTTGAACTAGTCTTTAACCCAAGCTAGAAGACCTGTAAGGCAGGTGTAACTCATCATTAAGTAGAGTTATTTATTGTAAGCAATAATAATGCAAATGTGACATATATTTTGGGTTTATATACTCCTTTTTTCCCCAAATGTTTTTTTTTAAAGATTTTATTTTTTTATTTGAGAGAGAGAATGAGAGAGAGCACATGAGAGGGGGGAGGGTCAGAGGGAGAAGCAGACTCCCTGCCGAGCAGGGAGCCCGATGCGGGACTCGATCCAGGGACTCCAGGATCATGACCTGAGCCGAAGGCAGTCCCTTAACCAACTGAGCCACCCAGGCGCCCTCCCCAAATGTTTTTAAGTTGGTTCAGTAACCCTAGACCCTGAGATTGGGGAAAATGATCCTTTATTCCCAAACACCATCTTAGAATATAGCCCACAGCCTTAGAACCACCCTCTCATTCTTTTTTTTTTTTTTAAGATTTTATTCATTTATTTGACAGAGAGAGACACAGCGAGAGAGGGAACACAAGCAGGGGGAGTGGGAGAGGGAGAAGCAGGCTCCCCGCAGAGCAGGGAGCCCGATGCGGGACTCGATCCCAGGACCCTGGGATCATGACCTGAGCTGAAGGCAGTCGCCTAACCAACTGAGCCACCCAGGCACCCCCCACCCTCTCATTCTTACACTCCAAGATGTAATTAAAAATAAGGAGCATGAAACTCAGGAAATGTGGACAAAGACGGAAAAGGGAAGAAACCGAAGAGAGTAGGTGGGTGGGAGGTAATACAGCAAGCCCTGCGTGGGGAGGTGAGAGGATCCTAAGAGGAGAGAGGTCGGGACAGAAAGGAGTTCTACAAAGAACAGAGGCATAAAAAGAGGCAGGAATTGATGTGAAACCTGGAGATGGAGAAAGACAAGAGTTAGAGAAAGTAAAAGGAGTACAGAGCAAGAAAAGATGAAAAAGGAGAGCAAAGAGAGGGACAAAGAAATCATGGGGTCAGATGAGCCACCGACAGGAGAAGGCAGCTGTAGCCTTCCAGTCATTCCATAAATCAGCTCCCTGTCCTGCCAGGCGGTGTTTCCCTCCCTTTCCTGACATGAACCGCCTCCACGACTTTGAGTGATACATTTTGCAATCGCAGGGGTAATAAATTGAAAGCATCAGTGAGCAAACAGACCCCTCACAAGGAAAATTAAGCACTGAGGAATGCAAATGAAATTCCAACATGACATAATACTTAGAAACGTGGCGCGTGGCACCGAAACATGTTGTTGTTCTGGAACCACTTTCAATCCTGCAGCAAGCCTCCAGACCGCAGGCTGCTGTTACGGATTTTATTTCTTCCCTGCTTAGTCCACCGAGTTGTAGACCGGAATCCGACTCCATCTTCACTACCGAATGAGCAGGAGGAAACTTCAGGAACATGCTCCCGAACCCACACGTCTGCCTGCCAACACCATTAGCCAGCACGACGACGGGCTGAGCACCAAGCAGTGGTGACACCTACCAGGGAAGAGGTGCCTGCTTCTGAATGCTTCTCTCCTCTCTCCCCCTTCCGGGGAGTTTCAAAAATCACATTCACATTGTGCAAACAATGTCAGAGCCTTTTTTTTTTTTTTTTTAAGTTTTTTTTTTTTTAAAGGGGGAGGGGGGACACAAGGGGGGGGGGGGGGGGGGGGGGGAAGGGGGGTTTCCCGCGGAGCAGGGGCCTGATGCGGGGCTCGATCCCAGGACCAGGACCTGAGCTGAAGGCAGCCGCTTAATGCCTGAGCCACCCAGGCGCCCCTGTCAGAGCCCTTTTAAACTTGCAGCTGTAATCCCTTTTCCCCCCAGATTCAGGGGGTTTTTTTTTTTTTTTTTTTTTTTGGTAGGTAAACATTTCTAAAAAGAGGTAGGGGGTAAAATCCATAACACCGTAGAGGGAGATTTAGTAAAAGCAATAACCTATATTGCCCAGTTAAACACCTGTTCTTCTTCAAATGGAGATTCGTTTTTGAAAGGTATTTTTTAGCCATTTGATCTGTTTATGGTGAAGTTTTAGGTTATTTCCAGCTCGGTTAATGAAATAAGGACTCGGGTTAAATCCTTAATGAGTACCTATTTATATCAAGGCACTAAAGCCCAATCCATAGGTTATAATTAAAATACCGACCATATGCCAGATGATCTATTAAATTATAGGTCACATTTACATGGAGGCAGTTCCGAGGGAAAAGTGACCTGAACATAACAAGCACAACTCACCCACTCTGCCATTATTTCAACCTCCTACCACTGAGGACCAATTGCCAATCACCCACCATGACCCTGGGAATTACTCTAAGCTGTGCTATCACCAGAGCCCTAGATCCCTCCTCCCCACCCCCTTTCCTGGTTTCTGTTGCCCCAACATAGGCTCTGCAGTCACCACCACCCCCATCTCCAGGACTGACCAAGCCTCCCACCCACACAACATCTGCCCACTGGCCCCTGCTTGGGACACCCTGGTGTGCAAGCCCCAAGGGCTGCATTCCTGCTACAAGGCAATAGAGATGCCTAAACTGGCCTCAGACTCAGAAGATCGTGTCTGAGATCCAAGTCTTCCACTTACTAATTGTGTGGCTATGGACAACTTAATTAACTTCCTGGAGCTTCCATGTCTTTACCCTTAAAATGGGGACAGGATCGGCTCTACCATCTTCATAATAGGAGTGTGGTGCTTTTGTGAGCCTAATAGATGGGAAAGTATTTTCTAAGTGCCACAGTGATATATGGTTATTCAGAAGTGAATTTCAGAGAAGGTGGTAAACAGTGGTGCCATTTTAGAAATCATAATAGAGCGGAAAGGTCATGGCCTGAGAGTCAGGAGATGTGGACCCAGTCCAGGATCTACTAGATAACAAGTCCCGTCTCGGATCCTTTGTAGGATTTAATGTTTCCACTGTACTTGAAGGTCTCTGAAGATCCTTGGGGTATGAACCATCTGCAAGTCAAGAGTAGCACTGTTCGGTTGCACATGTGTTCAATCAGCTTTTAGAAGCCAGCTTGGGAACGGAACATCGTAACATCACTTGTGTGGAAAAATGAATTCTGAGGAATGACAACTGGCTGACAAGTGGACTTGTGGAACAAAATCAATTCACAATTTGGAGACTTTTGAATCACTAGGCTAGATTTCCATTAGGAAAAAAAAATCTTTGGTGAAGTTGAGAAATATCTCCCATGCTCTTCTGGAGTTGATTTTCCACATTTGTGCTTTGGCACCAGATAAGATCTGGGATGTACTTGGGTTTTTAGTTAACCAAGCCATCACCATTTCTATGGAAAAGGACTGATTTCCCCTTTGGCACATGTTGTGAGTGTGGGCACATGTGTGCATGTGAGATGGGTAAGGGGAGGGGATTGACATAGATTTTATTCAAAATGTGATAATTATTACATATTATGAAAAGTGTTTTGAACTCTTAGAAAAAGGAGTTTGCAGTATTGACACAGACTTTCAATTTTAACTTTTATTTTCTTCCTTACACCATTCTGACATTAACTGTTTAAAGTGAAAAAGGAGGGGCGCCTAGGTGGCTCAGTTGGTTAAGCATCTGACTATTGATTTCGGCTCAGGTTATGATCTCAGGGTCACGAGATCGAGCCCCACATCAGGCTCCACGCTGCTTAAGATTCTCTCTCTCCCTCTCCCTTCCACCATCCTCCCCTGCTCGTGTGTGTGCGCACTCTCTCGCATAAATAAATAAAGTGAAAAAAGAGAGTGGACAGTGTATCCCTTAAGCAGTTCTAATAAAGACAATGGGACAACTAACACTCTCAAAGTTAAAAAATAAAATGAGAAGACCTCCCCTTCAACTGCCCTTCCCAGAACAAAGAAGTTATGGATACACATTAACCCTACGGTCCCTGAGTGCAGCTTGTTAGAGTAACCTGGTAATGGTATAAGGGAATATGGAGAGATCATGGGATTTTGTTGCCATAGAAGTGCGGGGGTTATATAATAAGAACTTTACCTGCCAACCTCTGCATGGGGGACAGCTCAGATGGAGGCAGAGCCAACAGACCCAGAGACCTAACTTTAAAACCCCACATAGTGGGACGCCTGGGTGGCTCAGTTGCTAAGCATCTGCCTTTGGCTCAGGTCATGATCCCAGGGTCCTGGGATCGAGCCCCACATATAGGGCTCCTTGCTCAGCGGGGAGCCTGCTTCTCCCTCTGCCTGCCGCTCCCCCTGCTTGTGCTCTCTCTCCGACAAATAAATAAATAAAATCTTTTTAAAAAAATAATAAATAGGGATGCCTGGGTGGCTCAGTTGGTTGAGCATCTGCCTTCAGCTCAGGTCATGATCCCAGAGTCCTGGGATCGAGTCCCATATCAGGCTCCTTGCTCAGCGGAGAGCCTGCTTCTCCATCTGCCCCTCCCCCTGCTTGTGCTCTCTAATAAATAAAATCTTAAAATAAATAAATAAATAAATAAATAAAACCCCACATACTGAGTTCACTGGCTGAGCTCGCATGTTCCAAGATTGAGGTTTTGGTATACGGTTATTATAATAACAACCACAGTCCAAGAAATCATAATTATGAAGATATGTTACTCTAAGAAATTCTCTCACACTTCTTCCTCCTATGATGAATTAAGCTGTATATACCATCAGGAGGGTAATGTTTTCCCATTTGATAAAATTCCACTTTCCACTCACTTTGTGTTTTTATCATGAGAAGCACAAATACTTTTTCCAAAGACATTTTTAAAATACCACACTTCTAAACAAAAATAGAATGAACTGCCCACAGTTAGGTGCCAGAAAAACTTCACACACAGTTTTTCAGAAACTATTCCAAGGATCCTGGCAGTTAATTTATCAAAGTTAATGTATCAAAGTAATTGCCCTTTTCCCAACGATGGTGGCGTTTTGTGTTTCATGAACTTTCCAGGATTATTACCAGACAGTAAACATGAACATTATTATGCTCTGACAACATAACATATTCATGTAAATTTTTAAATTAAAAAACAAGATAAAAGATAATCATTTTGTGATAGGATCATTATGATTGTCAGATGCCTGATAGGAATCAGATTGGGGGTCCCATAGAGCTAGCTGACTGGGACAATGTTGGGCCAACTGACTGCACAAGACACTGCTTCCCCTCTGCATGGGATCAAAACAGCCCTTAGGGATCCTTGTCTTAGTTTATAGATCCTTGCAAGATCAAGCCCAGAGCAGGGATGCATTAAAAACATACTCTTTAGAGGAGGAGGAGGAGATAGAGGGGCAGGGGAGGATATGATGATAATGAAATAGCTAGCATTTATTGTTCTTTTCCACAGGTGAGGCATCATACCAAAGGCTTCCTATAAATTAGCTCATTGAATTCTTGCAACAACTCTCTGGGATTGTATTATCAACCCCGTTTTACATAAGCTTAGGATGACTGAATAATTTGCCCAAAGTTATATGGCTGAGAAATCCCAAGGCTGTGACTCAAATTCAACTGGGTTTGTGTGCAGGACCTCTTCATTTACCAGATCTACTTTCCACCCTAATCTCTGCACCAGTTTTATAAATTGTGCCAACTTTATAGCCAGGTGGTTGATCTCTAGGAATTCTATCAATGGGCTTCTGGACTGCAGTTGTTTCAGTTGATGGGAGCCAAGGAGGACGTCAGAGGGAGGAAGGAGACTAAGTCTGGGTGGGGTACATATTCCCGGGATCCCTCCCTGCAGTGTCACCTTCAAGCTTCTGTGTCCCTCAAGTGAAGATCACCACTGTTTTCAAGATGGTGCTCTCTATACAACTCCGTCTCTCAGGGTTCCAGAAACCAGACTCTACCACCCTTTCATCCCACTGTTATAAATTCTGAAGCATGTACTCTGATGAAAGTTCTCTCCTTGTAAATTGTCCCTGAATTAAAACTCCCCAAATTAACTTAATTTGAATGTATTAGATCATTTTATATCTACTGGGACTTTATTATGGTCTAACACCAAAAATTATGCTTTCAACCATCACGTTAAACTATCTCCTAAATTAGGATTTCAGGTTTTCATCATCTAGGATAAATGTATCTGGACTCCAGTATTACCTTAGAATACTTCTGAACTCTGTGAGACCTCTTGAAATCAAAGTCTCTCTTAAATATTTTTTTTTAAAGATTTTATTTATTTGAGAGAGGGAGGGCAAGAATGAGCACTCACACAGAGGGAGAGTGAGGGGAAGAAGCCAACTCCCTGATGAGCAGAGAGCCCAAAGTGGGACTCGGTCATGACCTGAGCCGAAGGCAGATGCTTAACTGACTGAGCTACCCAGCGCCCCCATCCATTAAATAGTTTTCTTACACCTTCCCTTTACTACTTTATTCCCTTCTATATCATATTAGTTTGACTGTGATAAGGAATTATCAGTTTAAATATTAATACATATGAAATCCTTTCCAATGAAATTTTGATCTCAAGAAACTGTATGCTTTTTCTTTCTAGGTCTCAACTGTCTAGGACTTAGTCTTTCTTTTATGAGAATCTAAGCAGTAAAATAAAGACTGCTATAAATATTTCTGTTCAAGTTCTTTAGGATACTGAAAGGTAAAAATGCTGGGGGGGAAATACCAACTTGGTTTCTGAAGCCACCATACTTAGAGTACCATTTCCCAAACAATACTTTGGAATGCTCTGATACATCATAATGATAGTCCTGGATTTCATGAGACCTAACAACCCATTTTGGTCTAGGCATATTAGCATGCAGGTCATTATCTACCACTGGACAAGGAGAGTAGGAAAGAACCTCTACATATATCTCTGTGTGTGCATGCATGCTACATGCTTATGTGTACACATATGTGTGTATTTACAATCAGTCCTGAAAGAGGCCCCAGTCCCTGTGTCTCTGCAGGAAGTACTGTCCCTGTACTCAGGGACTGTAATGTGATTCCAACACTGTAGCCTGGAATGCAACTCCCCTTGAAAATAATCTTATAGAAGCACAATGTCATAGCTAGGAGAGAACTTAGAGATAAAAAACAGATGTTCAACCCCTTCATTTTTTTTTTTTTTTTTTAAGATTTATTTGAGAGGGCGCCTGGGTGGCTCAGTTGGTTAAGCGACTACCTTCGGCTCAGGTCATGATCCTGGAGTCCCGGGATCGAGTCCTGCGTCGGGCTCCCTACTCGGCAGGGAGTCTGCTTCTCCCTCTGACCCTCCCCTCTCTCATGTGCTCTCTGTCTCTCTGTCTCAAATAAATAAATAAAATCTTTAAAAAAAAAAAAAAAAGATTTGAGAGAGTGCACCTGCAAGCGTGCGGGGGTGGGGGAGGGACAGACAGAGAGGGAGAAAGGGAATCTCAAGCAGACTCCCCACTAAGCATGGAGCCCAAGGGGCTCGATCTCACGAACCTGAGATCATGAGCTGAGCCGAAATCAAGAGTCAGAAGCTCAACCCACTGAGCCACCCAGGCACCCCAACCCCTTCATTTTTCAGATGAGTCAGAATATAAGGGCAAAAAGTAACCTCTCCTGATTCCCAATCCCAGAGTCTGATATCATTAATCAGAGTCGGGGTGGGGGGTGGGGAGCTTTCTGCTGTTCCCCCAGGTACTCCCTCCTGTGTCCATTACCTACTATTCCACTGAGTCTTCAAAACACCCAGAGACTGACAGATGACATGATGGCTGAAAGCGGTTACTCATGCAGCCTAATCTATTGAGTAGTTTTACACATTATTAAATATTTTCACAGGATTTTTAATGACTGCATAGCCTGTTGGTTTTTTGATGTACCCTCAGTTTAATTCATCAATCCCTTGTATTTTATTCACCCCCTCTTCACCCTGTTGCTAAGAGAGGGATTCCCACCCTAGGGTTATGGGAATGGCCAAACATCTGACATGGGACAGATGAAACCAATAGCAGTTTATGAGTCATACACACCCCCAGTCCAGGGAAGGACCGTGCGGGCCACACAGGACCACACGGGGGTCACACCTGGGGACAGAGTGCACAAGCAGGGTCTATGGGAGGCAGGCATTGTAATAACAAGAGGGTGAGGTGACCCCTGGTTCCTGAAGGATGGGATCTGAATTTGGCTTGTTTGAATAATTTTGCACACCAGTAGGAAAATGAAGACGGTCAGTCAGGGTTAAGCATGTGCTCGGTTCCCATGATAAAGAGGGTGTTTTGGCAAGGGTTAGCTTACCTACAGCAACAGAATGGGGAGGGGAACTTGCATTTAGGCCATTCAAGCCCCCCCACCCACACCCAATTTCAGATGTCAAGGCAGCACATAATATTAAACCTTCATTTTAGGTCTTTCACCATACCTGGTTGTTGAAATTCCTGATATTTCATTCTCAAACACAGCCACCATGGGCACCTTTGAACATCTATCATCTTACCTACCTCTGGTCACTTTCTTAGGATAAATTCCTCAATGCTGAACTTAAATGGGGAAAAAAACAACAAAAACAAACACTGTTCTATAAGTAGATACATTGGTGGGGGTTATGTTCTATCCCACGCCTGTCAAATAATATTTATATTGTAAGCAGAATGTTCTTTTGCTTTTAACTAAATGCTTTATTACACCTATACATTCCTATAAAAACATGCCAACAAGACAAAATGGTATATAATGAAAAATGAGAGTCTCCTTCACCTACTCTCAAGCCCCACTACCAGGCCTCTCCCCAAAAGCGGCCACAAAATGTTTTTGAATATATACAAGCATGGTATATCTTTTTTAAAAGTTTTTTTTAATCTAGCAAATAGGAGTATACTATACCTGATGTTGAAACTGCCCAGTACCTCACTGGATGGATGGATTAGTTTGCTTAAGCTGCCGTAACAGAATACCACAGACTGGTGGCCTAAGGGACAGAAACTTACTTTCTCACAGTTCTGGAGGCTGGAAGTCCAAGATCAGCATGTCAGCAAGTTTGGTTTCTCCTGAGGCCTCTCCCCTTGGCTGGCCGGCGGCCCCCTACTTGCTGTGTCCTCACATGGCCTTTCCCTATCTGTGTGCCCCCTTGTGCTTTCTCTTCTTAAATGGACACCAGTCACGTGGAATTAGGGCCACCTCTTTCAAGGCCATGTCTCCTAATATGGGCAGATTCTTTAAGATTTGAGAGAGAGAGAGCACGTGCTCGTGAGCAGGGGGAGGGAGAGAATCTGCAAGCAGACTCCGCCCAACACATCCCCACCCCCCAAGCACGGAGCCCGATGTGGGACTCGGGGCTTGATCCTATGATTCCGAGATCATGACCTGAGCTGAAATCAGGAGTCAGATGCTCAACTGACTGAGCCACCCAGGTGCCCCCAAATGTAGTCACATTCTAAGATACTGGGAGGTTAGGGGGCCTCAACTATGGATTTGGAGGGGGGGAACACAATTCAGTCTATAACAGAAGCATTATAGATTTTATTGTTTCCAGCTTTTTACTATTATAACAATGGTATAATGAAATTCACTGTACAGAAATCTTTGTACGTTAGTATATCCATAGAATAAACTCCAAGAAGTAGAATTGCTGAATCAAAGGAATAAATTTGCATATACTGCCAAATTGCAAACCTCCAAAAAGTTTTGTCAAATTTAAACTTCCACCAATAATGTATGAGGGTAGTCATTTCCCCTCATACCCAACAAACGCAATTATGAAACTTCATCTTTGTCAGCCTTTAAGTAAAAACTGATAGCTTATTTTGGTCTCCTTTTAATCATGAGGTTTTACACAGTGTGCATTTTTATAATAAGCGGATTCTTGTTCCCTTTCATATAGCTATTATACTCACAGTGATTAAGTACTTACATTATATTATTTTAGGGAATCAAAACTGTTGGAATGTCTCCATTTGAATCTAGAGTCAGGCAATTGAAACCTCTATTGGTTCCAATAGATCCAATCCAATTTGAAGAAGTATGGCCACCCACAGCCACACAGAACACAGTCTGTTGTGAATGAAACCGATCACTGATGGTATTTGCTGTCCATCAACAATGGTAAAAGCCAGCCCCTAATTATCAGCACATTGCTGAGTGGTTATGTATCTCTCAATAACTTTGAGTTAATTTGAAGACTTTTTCCTCTACCATTTCTTTTCCCGTTGACATGCAGGCATGACTTAGCCTAGTGTTTTCAAATTGGGTTGAAAGAAAGTAGGTTGCTTTCAATTTTAGAGTTACCTGGAAGAATTGGGTAAATAAATCAAATCTAATTTTTTTAAAGATTTTATTTATTTATTTATTTATTTATTTATTTATTTATTTATTTATTTATTTGAGAGAGAGTGAAAATGAGAGAAATCACAGAGGGAGAGGAAGAAGTAGACTCGCCACTGAGTGGAGAGCCTGATGTGCGGCCCTCAATCCCAGGACCCTGAGATCATGACCTGAGCCAAAGGCAGACACTTAACTGAGCCACCCAGATGCCCAAATCAAATCTAATTTTTAACCTAGGACTAGGGCAGAGTTAGCTTTTCTTATACACTGCCATACAGAGGCTTTGGGAGCCTCTGAAAGATAAGATTCCGGGGCAGCCTCAAGATAGGCCTTCAGACCAGAATGGGTAGGCAGCCTGAACAAGGACAGGTTTAAATGAATAGGCAAGATGCTGGGAAAAGATGAGCATGTTTGCTATGGAACAGAATATTTTAAAAAGAAAAACTGCCTGCAGGACTTTGGTACAAGTGTATCATTAGGATGGAGGCCCCATAGTGAAGGAGAAAATCATTTTCCTATTTTATAGAATTACCCAGGTTTCCCAAGCACCTTCCAAAAGCAACAGAATATTTATGAAGAAGATACGGTAGTCAATTCTGTCTGCCACATGGAAATTGGGAAGTGCACATGAAGTTTGCCATGTTATAGGATTTCATCATATTTTTGGCAAGAGCGTATACACATAAGGAGACCTTTTGTTAAACCACATAACTCTGATCTTGTTTATGAGCTCTAAAATTAAATTATCTCACATAAATACTCAGAAGGTAATTTTCATATTCGTCTCAATGGTCCACAGTACCACCACAAAAGATCCAGTCACAATTCATTCTGTGACATGGGCGGCCTCTCGGCTTGGTACAATGTGCTACTTCGTGGGAGTCTGATGACCTACAGACTCTCACGCATTTAAAGAAAGAAAGAAAAGCTGGAAGCACTTTTGCTGGATCTGTGGCAAAAGCATTTACTATGGAATCAAGGAAATATACCAATGCGAAAGAATGAAGGCTACAGTTCAGAGCTTGCAAACTCTTTCTGTGAAGGACCTAATGGTAAATATTTTAGGTTTTGCAGGCCACTGGGTCTCTGTCACAACCACTAAACTCTGCTGTTGTATCACAGAAACAGCCGTAGACAGTACATAATGAATAGGTGTAGCCATGTTCCAATAAAACTTTATTTACAAGAAACAGACAGCAGGCCAGATTTGGCCTATGGGCCATAGTTTACCAACCCTCTCTCTAGCCTACATTGATGTTCCTCTTCTCTGGTAATTTCCTTTTTAAACATATATAGCTACTATATTTGGCTTTTTAAAAAAAAATTAACTTATTTAATCCTCAAAACAGCTCTACTATTATTAGCTTCCCATTTCATAGATGAGAAAACTAAGGCACACAGAGGTCGAGCAACTCTCCCAAAGTTGTACAACCAGGAAGTGGCAGAGCTAGAACACGAACTCAGGCAATCTGACCAGAGAGACCACAGCTTGCCACCTATTCTTGGGAGGTTTTAAATGTGCTAAGAGCGCTCAAAAATGTAGACACACCTTTCCAGGCACTCCTGAAACTCTAAGTCTGGCTTATACCCAGAGCAGATTAGCTCTGCTATTCATCCGCATAGATTCCCAGGTTAATTTCAATTCCACATTAGACTTCTAGCAAGAGAAACAACGAGGAGATTCTGAGGGTCCCAAATCCACCCTGTCATTTGGAGGCTCTCAAATGCCTTGTTAAGGCTTCTAGAGCTTCATCCAGCATCTTTTCCCAGAATAAGCCAAGAATTTACTGTGTCCCCTAAGAAATAATTTGAGACAAGACTGTGCTACCAAAATATGCTATTTAAAAAAAAACAAGAGTAGGGGTGCCTGGGTGGCTCAGTTGTTGAACGTCTGCCTTCGGCTCAGGTCATGATCCCAGGATCCCGTGATTGAGCCCTGCATCGGGCTCCCTGCTCAGCCAGGAGCCTGCTTCTCCCTCTCCCGCTCCCCCTGCTTGTATTCCCTCTCTAGCTGTCTCTCTGTCAAATAAATAAAATCTTTTAAAAATAATAAAAAAATTTTTAAATAATGAAAACAAGAGTAGATACCAAAAAACTGCCATACTGCAAGTAAAATTAACGACTATAGAAATAAAAATGTAGCCCAAAGTTCTCCTATAACACAAAATTATGAGTCATCTGGATAAAAAGAGATGATGTTTGTCACTGCAAATAAGAGGATACTATCATGAGGTTTGGAATTTCTCTCTTGTAAGTCTGAATAGAGTAAACAAACCCTGACTATTGGTAGTCTCAGTACTAAGGACATGAGTTCAATTTGAAGGTGCTACTTGCCTAACACTCTTCTCAATTTGTTCTGCCCTCAGTATCCTATCATACTATGTAGATTTTTCTTTCAATCAAAATTTATCTCACTTGATAGGGTTAAAACCACCATCTCATCTAATTAAAGAAGAAGAGTAAACTGAACATTCTCTTTTAGAACATGGAAATTCCCTGTGGTTGCCAAAAAGAACTTGAAATGCTTTAAGATTAAGATTATACATCCAGTCAAATCAGCAATTATAAATTAGTAGCTTTGTGCAGGGATTTAGAATGCAAGAAGAACGAGAAAAGAGGTTATTCTCTAAAACAGCCTCTGGGAAAGCTAAGTGGGTGTTTTCATGTCCCATTCATAAAACCCAAGGACGAATCCATCAACTTTTCTATGGCCTTTATTGCAGAGAAAAGAAAATCCACTGTTTCTATTTGTTAAAAGGGTTCAGCTTTCATATCCTGGGAGAACAGAGAATGTTTGACCCTGAAGGGGCAGGATATTCTTATATGTAAGTTAAAAAGAGAAAGATATCTTATCATGTAAATGTGTTTTGTCATTCATTAGAAAATACCACTGTAGTACTGTGGGAGGAGGGGGTCCCTAATAAGCTTGAAATTTTCATTGGCCAGCAAACATATAAAAGGGCAGGGGAAGAAAAAATATGTAAAATCTACTCTGTGCCAGGCTCCATTCTAGGAAATTTAATATGGTTACATTAAGGAAATAGCTAATTTTAAATGTCAGTTTCTGTCTTCAAGTTTTAAAGATTGATGATTATTATTTAAAATATTTTCTCTTATCTGTAACTATGTGTGGTGAGGAATGTTAACTAGATTTATTGTGATCATTTCATAATATACACATTGAATCATTATGCTGTACACCTGAAGTTAATATAATGTTATAGGTCAATTACATCTCCATACAAAAATAGAAAATATTTTCTCATTTCAGTTGCTGTTTGGAAAATTTAAATTTCACTGTGAAAGCACTGCTTTCTTTTACATGAACGCCTTTACTTAAAGCAGCCCCAGAAGACCTAACTGGTGAAGAAATCTCCCCGTTGCTGGAGGTACCCATTTTACAACTGTCAAAAGAGCCACAGAAACTCTGGAGCATTTTTACTTATCCATCCCTTCCTTACCATCTCCCACCCCCCATTATGAACCAATATATTTCTCACTATGAGGGCTCTTGTGACTATAATAAATGAGGCATGACTTTGCAAGCAGCTGGAACAACCCCAAGAAGTCATTTACATGATGAAACACTAGAGTGTCTGAACACAGTACCGGGTGGGACCCACTCTTGCATCAGATGTACTCCAAAGCATCATACACTTCTTGCAACTGTGCCATCAGATCCTTCCCAAATCCTCATTCCCCCACCAAGCCCCCTCAGGGAAACCTGGAGAGCTGCTTCAGACCCAGCAAACTAGCTGCCTTCCCTCATACTTCCTGCCCCAATTTTGCTGAAAACTCACTTTCCTTGATTTCAACTAATTTAGTCATTTTGTTATGTTTTCCGTGTGTCGTAAATATTGGCTGCATTCACTTGGCTGTTTTAAGTCTTTTTTTTTTTTAAGATTTATTTATTTATTTGAGAGAGAGAGAGCAGGAGGGAGGGGCAGAGGAAGAGGGAGAGAGAGTCTTAAGCAGACTCTCCTCTGAGCCTGACCCGGGGCTTGATCTCAAGACCCTGAGATCAGGGGCTGAGCCGAAACCAAGAGTCGGACACTTAAACAACTATGCCACCCAGGTGCCCATTTTACGTCTTAAAATAAAGGCTATGGGGCTCTGACTGCAATCATTTACTGAGTACCTATGAACCCAAGTGCCATACTGTTTGCTCTGTTTAGATAATTTATATATATATATATATATATATATATATATATATATATATATTCTTTGCACAGATCATTCAAATCTCCCCATATATTCTCTATAACAACCCAGTGAGGAATAGATTTGTATTCCCGTTTTATAGAAGAGGAAGTTGAGCCTCAGAAGTTAGAAATGGGCAGGACAGTGATAATGATACAGAACTAATTAGTGACTTCTGAAACCTACTGCCCTTAACCATGAGGCCATACTGCCCAGAGTTGTCTTCATCGGAGTGGTTAACATAAAAACACACACAATTATATCCTCAGAAATTACCTTCAACTCTATCTTTAAACTTTACCTTTTTAAAAATCATTTTTGTAAGGCTAAATTTAGATGGGCTGGTTCTTAACATTATTTTGGTTTTGGATCCATAGAGATTTTGACAATGCTGTGCACACTCCACCCAGACAAAAAGCACACCCCACACATACAACAGTCCAGGTGGCTGCCAACTTTAAGGATGCCTTTACTGACATTAGAATCCCTCTCAGTCACAGGCTAATGTCGCCAGGTCATCTCTGCAAGTATTACCAGCAGAGATGGTAATTCTTCGCTTTGATTTTCTACTGAAGTGAAATGTAGCATTTCTATTACTGCATTCTGTTCATGATGTGGGGGGGGAATGACTCACAACGGACTTTTCACACGCTACATCCCCATGTCTTCAAGAGTGATGTTAAAGATGGTGTCACCTTTCTACCCCATCAACCTCAGAGATACAATGTTTTGCTACAGCCAGTACATTTTCCCTCCTGTTGAAAGAGTCTTGACTTATTTATTACAGCATATATAATAAGGTACATTTTCCCAGCATAGACCCATTCAGAGAGAAAGAGTTTGACCACAGGGCATATGAAAAATATTTAAAAGTAGCTATATACAAAAGGCTATCTAGAATTGCATGGTGGTTAAGAACTCAAGCTTTGAAATAAGGTGGCTGGAAAAGATGGCCAAAGGTTCAAACATGGGTTCTGCCATTTACCTCCTATAGGACCTTGAGCACTTTACTTAACCTCTGAGTTCCTTTATCTATGAATGGGGATAATAACACACATTCTGCATGGTTCAAGTTAATGTTAAAACTAGAGGAGAAACACACAGAGCTTGGTATATAGTAAGCACTGGATAATGGGTGCTCTTATTACGTTATTCTTAATTTTCAATGGACTGGTTATCTGGCATGATTATAAAAAACATTCTGGTCAACAGACAGTTTCCATATTTATCATGTTAAAATTAATGTGTAGGATTAAATTATGGATTTTTTGCTTGTGCCTAAAAGGAAACCCAATCAGATTACTGATTTTTAAGGAATTAGAACCAAAAAATTCTTAAAGACGAAAGCATAGGACTTATCCTATCTTTAATCATTTGGATGGATCCTCTGGGCTCAGGGTTACTATAATAAATATTAATCATCATTATATAATAGATATGTAGAAATAAACAGCAAGAGAGGTTTCCAGATGATAAAATATCAACTACTCTTTTACTACAGTACAATATTCTGTGATATATCCTTTTATTAAGAAGTCATATGGAAGATGTATTTTTAAAAGATTAAGAAAATAGTGGGTACTCAGTGAATGCTTATTGAATTGAAGGTCAAACTGAAAACCAGACTTATGTGTATTCTTTTATTATGTCTCACAACTTCCTAGCAGGACAAAGATTATATGCCAACTTTATGTTTGAAGCAACTGAGTTAGAAAGTTCAATTTGCCAATGTACACACTAGTTTGTAAAGTAGTAATTAGAACATCAGTATTCCAACTTTGGCCTAACTTCAAAACCCATGTTGTTTTTACCATAGGCTGCTGCCTGCCAAATTTTATAATTAAATATATATAATTTTCAAACCAGTCAGGAACTCTGCTTATAAAATGTATTACCCTCTCCATTATCAATCTGATAACCTCCTGGAGGGGTGGGGGGAAGGTGGCCAAATTGAAGAAATAAATATAAAGAATGTAGTATCTCTTGAATATACAGGAGAGATTTCAACTTCAAAAAATAGAAAATAAAAATAATAAATGAAACTCTGATCTGAGACAACAATTAAAATATGTTACACCCTTTCTCTGGCTTATTAAGTGGGTTCATATGAATGAGCTGCCATCCCAAAATAATTAGAAGACCAGTTGCAAGCATAACTTGGCAACTTGATTACTAATTTGAATGAAACACTGCAAAGGACACATGAAAACTATATAAAATCAAGAAAATTTCTCCAGGGGCGCCTGGGTGGCTCGGTCAGTTAAGTGTCTGCCTTCGGCTCAGGTCATGATCCCAGGGTCCTGGGATCGAGCCCCACATCGGGCTCTCTGCTCAGCAGGAAGCCTGCTTCTCCCTCTCCCACTCCCCCTGCTTGTGTTCCCGCTCTCACTGTCTCTCTCTCTGTCATAAATAAATAAAATCTTTGGGCGCCTGGGTGGCTCAGTTGGTTAAGCGACTGCCTTCGGCTCAGGTCATGATCCTGGAGTCCCAGGATCGAGTCCCGCATCGGGCTCCCCGCTCGGCAGGGAGTCTGCTTCGTCCTCTGACCCTATCCCCTCTCATGTGTTCTCTCTCTCTCAAATAAATAAATCTTTAAAAAAAAAAATCTTTAAAAAAAAAAAAATTTCTCCAATTTTAATGAATCATATCTTTTAGGAGATAAGCCACAGTTGAAAGTTAGTTTACATGCCAGTTAAGGAAGCTATAATCATAAGCAATTAGCCTGTGTCTAGAATAAAATTTAATCAATCTAGGATCATTTCCTTTTCATTTTTGCAAAAAAAAAAAAAAAGTAACTTTTTACGTAATTGTTACCAAGACTTTGGAAAAAATTTAAAAGTACTGGAATTCAAGGACTAGAGTATAAATTCAGCACCAACTGGGAATCTAACATGGACTATTAGTTCAGGCACCTTCACAGGTGCTGCTAAGAGGAAATAGTTACCAGCTCAGCCCTTGAAAGGTCACCTGTATATCCAAGCAGGTCAATGAAAGATAGAGATTTATGAGTTTGCGACATCTCATAGAACAGAGACTGAGAAAATTCAGTGAATTTAATTGATTTTACCTCAATACCCCCAGGTTTCTCAAAATAGTACCAGATCATTTTGCTATAGAGGTTATCTGCCTTAATTTTTCTATTAGGACCTATCAAGAGTCACAAGTGTAGGTATAAAAGGAAATATAATGTCTAAAGGTAAAATAATGCAAGTTAAGGTTCAGTTATAAAAGCCAAGACAAGCATCCAAATGCCTTGATTTATGGCACTGTGTAAGTTATCGCTAACGGAAATAAGTCAGTTAGGAAATCTCAACCAAAGCCAAAAATCTCTCTCAACTTCAGTCTTTTCTCCTATGTGTAGCTATATCATGAAACTCTCACTTTATAATGCACAGACATGCTTGATGCTAAAATGACTGTGTTAACTGAAACCAAGTCCTAGCACCCTGCCTCTGAACATAACAGGGCAATGAAGACTTGTGAAATGGACAGTGTGCTTAAATTAAGTAGCACCAGAAGTCAACAGCATAGGGAGAGGTCATCAGAGCTTAAGAAACTTACCTCCCATGGCTGCTTAGGCATTTACTTTTCCTTGATCTCACTTTTTAAGTTACAAAAGCACTAAAGAATGTTTGGAAAATAAGAAATCATTATTCACATCCCTGCCACCTTAAAACTACTATCATTTGTAATATTCCTGTCTAGTCCTGCTTTTTCACATATACAAAGCCTTTATTTTACACCTGCAGGAAGACATTATATGTACCTCGCTTTTTTTTTTCCTCCACCGAAATATTTGTTGGAAGTGCTTTCATCTTGGTATTTAGAGTGTGATAGGAAGATGAGGGGGTAGGAGGATCCTAAATTCATCTCCTCCCACAGATACAACTAGATAACACCCACATCAGTGTAAATAACCCAAGGACCGTCGGAACAGATCTCCACAGCTAAATGTAGAGAAGAGGCCACATTGAAGAGGGTAGGAAGGGCAGAGATGCAGTAGGGGGCCAAACTGACCTGCAGGACTGTCCATGGGAGGGAGGAACACCACAAGCATGGAGAAGGAGAGGAACTGACCCTAAACCAGGCACGCCAGGCACAGGAAACCCCCACTGGGAAGACAAATCCCCATAACATTTGGCTAGGAAAACCAGAGAAACTTAACTTCTAAATTCTTACAATCATTGGGCCTTCACACCCAGAACTTTAAAAATCAGTAGCTCAGCTCAGAGAGCCTGAGTCCACACCCTTAAAGAGACAGCACAACAAAGAGTCCTACTGAAATACAGCATAGAAGCAGGAGTTGAAAAATGCCCAGGGTATACAGGAAAGAATTTTTTTTTCCCCCAGTAATCTCTACACCCAACGTGGGTCTCAAACCCACGACCCTGAAATCAAGAATCACATGCTCTTCCTATTGAACCAGCCCGGTGCCCGGGAAGGAAAATTTCTTTAATAACCTCAGAGTATGTGCTGGAGGGGCAGGTATCACTGGGGAACTACTCCAAGAACAAAGAACTGATGGATGCATTCCCCTCTCCACATTCCCCGTCTCCCCCCGCCCCTGCCAGCCTACATAGAAGGACACCTACAGGAACCAGTACAGTACACTCTCTACCTAGCTTGCCAAAAGCACCACCTGCCCCTGCATTCCTCTGCAGGTGCACCCCGTCTAACCCAGAGAGGCAGGAATACATCCGAAGTGGGGGAACAAGCCTGGCATTGTGCAAGCACCCCCAACAGAGGCCAGTACCACTCCAAAGTGACTCCTGCCCCTGAGGAGAGGGAAAGATAACCATACATACCACCAGTTCAACTGCAGCCCCATAAGTGGACTCTGAACTGAATGCAGGCTCTACCCCCCAGTGAAAACCTCCCAGAGGAGGAGAGAGCACAAGGAGAGCATCCTGCAGTTCCAAGTGACCACAACTCTGGCAAACACCTGGTCTGACTCGACTCAAGCATAAGGCGACCCTTACAGGACTATTAACACCACCGGGCCCAAACACCGCTCACCACGGGAAAAGAGAGCCATTGCAGAACACTAGACTGAGGCAAATGCAGCTCAGCCACAACAGTAGGGCGCACCCAACACGCACTGGAGACAGCCCTGAAGCACCAGATTCTGGAGAACAGGGGATGCTGTACTACAGGGCACTACAGGAATTCTTTTTAAGGCTACTACTTGCCAGAATAGGAGATGTAGCTGATTTTCCTGACACATAGAAGCAGACACAGAGCTGGGAGGAGCAAGATGGCGGAGGAGTAGGAGACCTGGATTTCGTCTAGTCCCAGGAATTCAGCTGGATAGGGATCAAACCATTCTGAACACCTACAAACTCAACAGGAGATCGAAGAAAAGAATAGCAACAACTCTCTGAACAGAAAAGCAACCACTTTCTGGAAGGCAGGATGTGCAGAGAAGTGAATCCGAGGCGATATTTGGAGGATAGACGGCAGGGGAGGGGCCTCCGATGGCCGCTTCTGGCAAGTGATAGATACGTGGAGCACAAAATCGGAACTTTTAAAACTCTGCTCCGCCGAGGGACGTCACTCCGGTGGCTAAGCCAGGGGGTGGAACCCTCGCAGGACAGTGTGGTCTCAGGACCCTCGGGGTCACAGAAAGACCGGGGGTGCCCGAGTGTGGCAGAGCTCCCAGGTATCGGAGCGGGGGAAGCTGGCTGCAGAGACAGAGCCGAGGCACGGGCTCTCAGCTCGGGGTTGCCATAAACCATGATCCAGGGCACAGTCGGGCCCCTGCTCCTCCAGCAGGGACCCAACAAGCGGCAGATCCGGGGAGACTCACCTTCCTCCCCCGGGAGGAGCCGTGCGGGAGTGCGCCGCAGGGATCTGCTGGGTTTGGAGACTCCACACTGAGTCGGGTGCCAGAGAATGTAAATATCTATGCCCCTAACATGGGAGCAGCCAATTATATAAGCCAATTAATAACAAAATCAAAGAAATACATCGACAACAATACAATAATAGTAGGGGACTTTAACACCCCCCCTCACTGAAATGGACAGATCCTCTAAGCAAAAAATCAATAAGGAAATAAAGGCTTTAAATGACACACTGGACCAAATGGACTTCACAGATATATTCAGAACATTCCATTCCAAAGCAACAGAATACACATTCTTCTCTAGTGCGCATAGAACATTCTCCAGAATAGATCACATCCTAGGTCACAAATCAGGTCTCAGGGCCCCTGGGTGGCTTAGTTGTTAAGTGTCTGCCTTCAGCTCAGGTCATGATCCCAGGGTCCTGGGATCCAGCCCCGCATCGGGCTCCCTGCTCCACCGGAAGCCTGCTTCTCCCTCTCCCATTCCCCCTGCTTGTGTTTCCTCTCTTGCTGTGTCTCTCTCTCTCTCTGTCAAATAAATAAAATCTTTAAAAAAAAAAAATAAGATTGATAAACCCCTGGCCAGACTTATCCAAAAGAAAAATGACCCAAGTAAATAAAATCGTGAATGAAAGAGGAGAGATCACAACCAACACCAAAGAAATACAAACAATTATAAGAACATATTAGAAGGAACTATATGCCAGCAAATTAGATAATCTGGAAGAAATGGATGCATTCCTAGGATGTATAAACTACCAAAACTGAACCAGGAAGAAATAAAAAACCCGAACAGACCCAAAGCCAGTAAGGAAATTGAAGCAGTAATCAAAAGTCTCCCAACAAACAAGAGCCCAGAGCCAGATGGCTTCCCAGGGGAATTCTACCAAACATTTAAAGAAGAATTAATATGTATTCTTCTGAAACTGTTCCAAAAAATAGAAATGGAAGGAAAACTTCCAAACTCATTTTATGAGGCCAGCATTACCTTGATCCCAAAACCAGACAAAGACCCCATCAAAAAGAATTATAGACCAACATCCCTGATGAACACGGATGCAAAAATTCTCACCAAAATACTAGCCAATAGGATCCAACAGTACATTAAAAGGATTATTCACCACGACCAAGTGGGATTTATTCCTGGGCTGCAAGGTTGGTTCAACATCCACAAATCAATCAGTGTGATACAATACATTAATAAAAGAAAGAACAAGAACCATATGATCCTCTCAATAGATGCAGAAAAAGCATTTGACAAAGTACAGCATCCTTTCTTGGTTAAAACTCTTCAGAGTGTAGGGATAGAGGGTACATACCTCAATATCATAAAGGCCATCTATGAAAAACCCACAGCAAATATCATTCTCAATGGGGAAACACTGAGAGCTTTTCCCCTAAGATCAGGAACACGGCAGGCATGTCCATTATCACCACTGCTATTCAACTTAGTACTAGAAGTCGTAGCCACAGCAGTCAGACAACAAAAAGAAATAAAAGGCATCCGAATTGGCAAAGAAGAAGTCAAACTCTCACTCTTTGCAGATGATATGATACTTTATGTGGAAAACCCAAAATACTCCACCCCAAAATTGCTAGAACTCATACAGGAATTCAGTAAAGTGGCAGGATATAAAATCAATGCACAGAAATCAGCTGCATTTCTATACACCAACAAGACAGAAGAGAGAGAAATTAAGGAGTCGATCCCATTTATAATTGCACCCAAAACCGTAAGATACCTAGGAATAAATCTAACCAAAGAGGCGAAGAATCTGTATTCAGAGAAGTATAGAATACTCATGAAAGAAATTGAGGAAGACGCAAAGAAATGGAAAAACATTCCATGCTCATGGATTGGAAGAACAAATACTGTGAAAAGGTCAATGCTACCTAGAGCAATCTACACATTTAATGCAATCCCTATCAAAATACCATCCACTTTTTTCAAAGAAATGGAACAAATAATCCTAAAATTTGTATGGAACCAGAAAAGACCTCGAATAGCCAGAGGAATGTTAAAAAAGAAAAGCAAAGCTGGTGGCATCACAATTCCGGACTTCAAGCTCTATTACAAAGCTGTAATCATCAAGACGGTATGGTACTGGCACAAAAACAGACACCTAGATCAATGGAACAGAATAGAGAGCCCAGAAATGGACCCTCAACTCTATGGTCAACTAATCTTCGACAAAGCAGGAAAAAACATGCAATGGAAAAAAGACAGTCTCTTCAACAAATGGTGCTGGGAAAATTGGATGGCCACATGCAGAAGAATGAAACTGGACCATTTCCTTAAAACACACACAAAAATAGACTCAAAATGGATGAAAGACCTGAATGTGAGACAGGAATCCATCAAAATCCTAGAAGAGAACACAGGCAGCAACCTCTTCGACCTCAGCCACAGCAACTTCTTCCTAGACACATTGCCAAAGGCAAGGGAAGCAAGGGCAAAAATGAACTATTGGGACTTCATCAAGATAAAAAGCTTTTGCACAGCAAAGGAAACAGTCGACAAAACCAAAAGACAACTGACAGAATGGGAGAAGATATTTGCAAATGACATATCAGATAAAGGGCTAGTATCCAAAATCTATAAAGAACTTATCAAACTCAACACCCAAAGAACAAATAATCCAATCAAGAAATGGGCAGAAGACATGAACAGACGTTTTTCCAAAGAAGACATCCAAATGGCCAGCAGACACATGAAACAGTGCTCAACATCACTTGGCATCAGGGAAATACAAATCAAAACCTCAATGAGATACCACCTTACACCAGTAAAAATGGCTAAAATTAACAAGTAGGAAATGACAGATGTTGGCGAGGATGCAGAGAAAGGGGAACCCTCCTACACTGTTGGTGGGAATGCAAGCTGGCGCAGCCACTCTGGAAAACAGTATGGAGGTTCCTCAAAAAGTTGAAAATAGTACTACCCTATGACCCAGCAATTGCACTACTGGGTATTTACCCCAAAGATACAAATGTAGTGATCCGAAGCAGTATGTGCACCCCAATGTTTATAGCAGCACACAATAGCCAAACTATGGAAAGAGCCAAAATGTCCATCAACAGATGAATGGATAAAGAAGATGTGGTATATATACATACAATGGAATATTATGCAGCCATCAAAAAAAAAAAAAAAGCGAAACCTTGCCATTTGCAATGATGTGTATGGAACTGGAGGGTATTATGCTGAGCGAAATAAGTCAATCAGAGAAAGACAAGTACCATATGATCTCACTGATATGAGGAATTCTTAATCTCAGGAAACAAACTGAGGATTGCTAGAGTGGTGGGGGGTGGGAGGGATGGGGTGGCTGGGTGATAGACATTGGGGAGGGTATGTGCTATGGTGAGCGCTGTGAATTGTGTAAGACTGTTGAATCACAGACCTGTACCTCTGAAACAAATAATACATTATATGTTAAAAAAAAAAAAAAAAGAAGAAGAAGAAGAAGAAGATAGTAGGAAGGGAAAAATGAACGGGGGGAATCGGAGGGGGAGACAAACCATTAGAGACTATGGATGCTGAGAAACAAACTGAAGGTTTTAGAAGGGAGAGGGGTGGGAGGATGGGTTAGCCCAGTGATGGGTATTAAGGAGGGCACACATTACATGGAGCACTGGGTGTTATATGCAAACAATGAATCATGGAACACTACAACAAAAACTAATGATGTCATATATGGTGACTAACATAATAAAATAAAATTAATTTAAAAAAAAAAGACACAGAGAGTTAGACAAAATGAGGAGACAGAGGAATATGCCCCAAATTAAAGAATAGGACAAAAACACAGCAAAAGAGAGAAATGAAATAGATTTAAGTAAAATACCTGATAGAGAATGTAAAGTAATGGTCATAAAGATACTCACTGGACTTGAGAAAAGAGTGGAGGACATCAGAGAGACAGAAACCTTAAAAAGGAACCAATCAGATGAAGAACTAAATACCTGAAATTAAAAATACACTGGATGGAATAAATGGCAGACTAGAGGAAGCAGAAGGAAAAAAAAAATCAGTGACCTGGAGGAGAGAATAATGGAAAGCAATCGAGTTTTACAAGAAAAAATATTGAGAATAAAAGAAGAATGAGAATACATTAAGGGAACTCAGTGACACCATCAAGCACAATAATGTTCACATGATAGGGATCTCAGAAGGAGAACAGAGAGTAAAGGGGGTAGAAAATTTCTGTGAAGAAATAATAACTGATAACTTCCTGAATCTGGGGAAGGAAACAAATCTAGATCCAGCAGGCATGGACAGCCCCCAACAAAAATCAACACAAGGTCCACACCAAGACACATAGTAATTAAAATGGCAAAAAATAGTGATAGAGAATTTTTAAAAAGCAGCAAGAGAAAAAAAAGTTACATATAAGGGACATTCCATAAGGCAATTACCTTTTTTTTTTTTTTTCCAAGCCAGAGGGAATGGCATGATATATTCAAAGTGCTGAAAGAAAACAACTGCAACCAAGAATATCCAGCAAGTCTATCATTCAGAATAGAAGGGGAGATAAAAAGTTTCCCAGACAAACAGAAGTTAAAAGAATTAATTACCATGAAAACAGCCTTACAAAAAAAGGTTAAAGGGGATTTTTTCCAGCGGAAAGGAAAGACCATAAGCAGGAATAGGAAAAGTAGGGAGCACAAGAGCAGTAAAATTAACTATATCTACAAAAACCAGTCAAGGAACTCACAAAATGAAGGGATGTGATGTTGGACACTGTATACCTAAAACACTGGTAAGAGGAGTAAAAATTTAATGCTTTTAGAATGGGTTCAAACTTAAGCAACCATCAGTATAGCCTGCTATATGCAGAGGAGGTTATATATAAACCAAATGGTAACCACAAATAAAAAAAAAAACTGGTAATAGATATGCAAAAAGAACAGTAATCCAAGTTTATCACTGAAAAAAGACAGCAAACCATTAAAGAAGAGAGCAAGAGAAGGAACAGAAAGAACTACAAAACAACCATAAAACAAGTAACAAAATGACAATAAGTACATATCTATCAATAATCACTGTGAGGGGCACCTGGGTGGCTCAGTCAGTTAAGCGTCTGCCTTCAGCTCAGGTCATGATCTCAGGGTCCTGGGATCAAGCCCCACATCAGGTTCCCTGTTTATCAGAGAGTCTGCTTCTCCCTCTCCATCTACCTCCTCCCACTCATGCACTCTCTCAAATAAATAAAATCTTTTAAAAATAATAATAATCACTTTGAATGTAAATGGACTAAATGTTCCAGTCAAAAGACCTAGGGTGACAAAATAGATAAAAAACAAGATGCATCTATATGCTGCCTGCAAGACTAATTTCAGACTTAAAGACATATGCAGACTGAAAGTGAAGAAATGGAAAAGCATTTATGATGCAAATGGAAGTGAAAAGACAGGGTATCAATACTTATATCAGACAAAATAGATTTTAAAACAAGACTATAACAAGAGACAAAAAAAAGGACACTGCATAATCATAAAGGGAACATCCAAGATGTAACAATTTTAAGTATTTATGAACCCAACATGGGAACATCCAAACACATGAAGCAGTGAATAACAAACAGGAATTGGTAGTGATACAATAAATGTAAATGTCCATTTATATAAATGGACACATCATCCAAACAAAAGTTAACAAGGAAACAGTGGCTTTGAATGACACATTGGACCAGAGGGATCTAACAGAAATATTCAGAACATTTCCTTCTAATACAGCAGAATACACATTCTTTTCAAGTGCACACGGAACATTCTCCAGTATAATCACATATTAGGCCACAAAACAAGTCTCAACAAATTCAAAAAGACTGAAGTCATACCATGCATCTTTTCTGATCACAACGCTATGAAACTAGAAATCAACCACAAGAAAAAAAATCTGAATAGGGAACAAATACATGGAAATTAAGTAATATGCTACTAAACAATGAATGGGTCAACCAAAAAATAAAATCAAAGAGGAAACCAGAAAACACACTGAGACAAATGAAAATGAAAACACAATGGTCCAAAATCTTTGGGATGCAGCACAAGCTCTTCTAAGAGGGCAACTTATAGCAATTCAGATCTACCACAAGAAGACAAATCTCAAACAACCTAACTTTACACCTAAAGGAAGAACAAACAAAACCCACAAGCAGTAGAAGGAAGGAAATAATAAAGATTAGAGCAGAAATAAACATTATGAACTAAAAAAAGCATTAGAACAAATCCATGAAACCAGTAGCTAGTTCTATGAAAAGATCAACAAAATTGATCAACTGTTAGCTAGCTGCACACACACACACAGGCGCATGCATGCACCCATGCCACACACAAACACACAAAAGAGGACTTATATAAACAAATTCAGAAATGAAAGGAGAAACAACCAACACCTCAGAAATACAAAGGATTATAAGAGTATTATGAGAAATTATATGCCAACAAATTCAACAACCTAGAAGAAATGGATAAATTCCTAGAAACATAACCTCTGAAACACACTCAGGAAGAAACAGAAAATTTGAACAGACCAATTACCAGCAATGAAAATGAATCAGTAACCAAAAAACTCCTAATAAGCAAAAGTCCAGGACCATATGCCTTCACAGCTGAATTCTACCAAACATTTAAAGAGTTAATATCTATTCTTCTCAAACTATTTCAAAAAAAAGGGGCGGGAGGGGGCGCCTGGGTGGTTCAGTCGGTTAAGCGTCTCCCTTCGGCTCAGGTCATGATCCCAGGGTCCTGGGATCGAGCCCCGCATCGGGCTCCCTGCTCCTCGGGAAGCGGGCTTCTCCCTCTCCCACTCCCCCTGCTTGTG
The DNA here is from genome assembly GCF_002201575.2 of Neomonachus schauinslandi. Classification (NCBI taxonomy): domain Eukaryota; kingdom Metazoa; phylum Chordata; class Mammalia; order Carnivora; family Phocidae; genus Neomonachus; species Neomonachus schauinslandi. Next base: position 37,182,303 of record NC_058416.1, on the reverse strand, counting down.
TTCCTTCTCTCGCTGTGTCTGTCTCTGTCAAATAAATAAATAAAATCTTAAAAAAAAAAAAAAAAAGGAGGAAGAAAAAAAACTTCCAAAATTCACTGAAAAAGGCCAAAATTACCCTAAAACCAAAGCCAGATAGACACTACAAAAAAAAAAAAAAGAACTACAGGTCAATATCTCTGATGAACATAGATGAAAAGTCCTCAACAAAATATTAGCAAATCAAGTCCAACAATACATTTTTAAAAAGCATTCACCATGATCAAGTGGGATTTATTCCCAGAATGCAAGGATGGTTCAGTATTTGACAAGGTATAACATCCATTCATGAAAAAAACCCTCAACAAAGTAGTTTAGAGGGGACAGACCTCAACATAATAAAGCCTTATATGAAACACCCACAGCTAACATCATACTCAATGGGGAATAACTGAGAGCTTTTCCCCTAAGGTCAGGAACAAGACAAGGATGTCCTCTCTCACCACTTTTATTCAACATAGTGCTGGAAGTCCTACCCGCAGCAACCAGACAAGAAAAGGGAATAAAAGCCATCCAATTGCTAAGGAAGAAATAAAACTTTCACTATTTGCAGATGACATGATACCATATATAGACTAAAGACTCCACCAAGAAACTACTAGAACTGATAAATGAATTCAGAAATGTCACAGGATACAAAACCAAAATATAGAAATCCATTGCATTTCCATACACTAATAATGAAGCAGCAGAAAGAGAAATTAAGAAAACATTCCCATTTACAATAATATCAAAAATACTACTACCTAGGAATAAACTTAACCAAGGAGGTGAAAGACCTGTACTATGAAAACTATAAAATATTGATGAAAAAAATTGGAAGACGACATGAAGAAATGGAAAGACATTCCACACTCACAGATTGAAAGAATACTGTCAAAATGTCCATATTACCCAAAGCAATCTACAGAACTAAATATGCAATCCCTATCAAAATACCAACAGCGTTTTTCACAAAACTTGAACAAAAAATTTTCAAACTTGTATGGAACCACAAAAAAAAACCCAAATAGACAAAGCAATCTTGAAAAAGAGGAACAAATCTGCAAGTATCACAATCCCCAGATTTCAAGATGTACTACAAAACTGTAATAATCAAAACAGTATAGTACTGGCACAAAAAAATATCAATAGAACAAAACAGAAAGCCCAGAAATAAACCCACTATTATGTGGTCAAATAATCTTCAACAAAAGAGGCAAGAATATGCAAAAAAGATGGTCTCTTCAACAAATAGTGTTGAGAAAACTGGAGAACTATATTCAAAAGAATGAAACCGGACAGCTTTCTTATACCATACATAAAAATAAACTCAAAACAGATTAAAGACCTCAGTGTGAGACCTAAAACCATAAAAATCCTGGAAGAGAATACAAGCAGTACTTTCTCTAACATTGGCCATAGCAATATTTTTCTGGCTATGTCTCCTGAGGCAAAAGAAACAAAAGCAAAAATAAACTATTGGGACTACATCAAAATAAAAAGCTTCTGTGCAACAAAGGAAACAAACAAAAAAACTAAAAGAAAACCTATTGAATAGGAGAAGATATTTGTAAATGACATACCTGATAAAGGGTTCATACTCGAAATAAAGAATTTACACAACTCAACATCAAAACAAGTAATCCAATTAAAAAAACAGGCAGAAGACATGAACACAAATTTCTCCCAAGAAGACATACAGATGGCACACCTCACACCTGTCAGAATGGCTAAAATCAAAACACAAGAAACAAAGGTGAGGATGTGGAGAAAAAGGAACCCTCATGCTTTGTTGATAGGAATGCAAACTGGTGTAGCTGCTGTGGAAAACAGTATGGAGGTTCCTCCAAAAGTTAAAGATAGAATTACCATATGATCCAGTAATTCCACTACTGAGTATTTGCCCAAAGAATATGAAAACACTAATTCAAAGAGATACATGCACCCCAATGTTTTTTGCAGCATTCTTTATAATAGCCAAATTATGGAATCAACCCAAGTGTCCATCAATAGATGAATGGATAAAAATGAAGTAGCTATGTATAGCATTCCATTTCCATATATATGTATAATGGAATATTACTCAGCCATCGAAAAGAATGAAGTGGCCTATATATAGCATTCCATTTCAATATATATAATGGAACACTACTCAGCCATCAAAAAGAATGAAATCTTGCCTTTTGCAACAACATGGATGCATCTAGAGAGTATAATAGTAAGTGAAATAAGTCAAAGACAAATATCATTTGATTTCATTCCTATGTAGAATTTAAGAAACAAAATAAATGAACAAAGGAAAAAAGAGACAAACAGACTCTTAACTATAAAGGACATACTGACAGTTACCAGAGGGGAGGTGGATGGGGAGATGGGTGAAATAGGTGATGGGGATTAAGAGTACATTTTTGATAAGCACTGAGTAATGTATAGAGTTGTTGATCACTATATTGTACACCTGAAACTAATATGACACTGTATGTTTATTATACTGGGCTTTAAAAACCAATGGTTTGTTTTTTTTTTTTAAGATTTTATTTATTTATTTGAGAGAGAGAGAGAGAGAAAGAAAGCACAAGCAAGGGAGAGGGAGAAGCAGGCTTCCTGCCAAGCAGGAAGCCTGACTCAGGGCTCCATCCCAGGACTCTGGGATCATGACCTGAGCTGAAGGCAGATGCTTAACTGACTGAGCCACCCAGGCACGCCTAAAAAACAAATTTTTTAACCAACAGTGTGATAGTATGAGAGGGAGATAGAAGATTAGAGGATGCATTCTTGTTTAAAAAAAATTTATATATGTATGTATATATTTAGAGCTGTCTCATTACTTGTTAATGGCTGTATATTATTTCAATGTATGAATGTAGCATAATTTATTTACCTAGTCTCAATAGAATACCAAATCACTCATTTGCTATTTTTTGTTATTACAAACAAGGCCACAACCAGCATTCTAGTACTTCTATCTTTATGCAGATATGCAAGTATATTGGTGGGAAAAATTCCTAGAAGTGAATCTTTAGTTGATGTTTCATGTAAAGTCCTAGTGTCCATTCAATTTTGCAGCCTGGATATTTCACAATGGCTATTATACACAGTAAACATTTTCCATGTTATTATATAGCCTCCAAGATTAAGGATTTGGGTGGCTTATAGTTTAGTGGCTTATGAAGGGGATATACCTAACCTTTCCTCTACTGTTAAGCAGTTCGATATTTCTAATTACTTACTTCAATAAATAATACAATGTCCATCCTCATGCACTCTCTTGTGCCCTGGGCCTCTGCTCCAATCTTCCTCTCACTCCACTCCTCTTCCACATAAAGGTATTCCCCCTCTAGAACATGCCCTGAGTCCCCATAACCCTGGAATTCCTTGCCTAAATGGCATGATATATGCAACAACATGGATGGACCTTGAGAACATTATGCTTAGTGAAAGAAGCATTCAATTGTTTGGGAATTATAAACAATTTCCCCAACGGGGTATCATCTTCAGATAGTTTAAACCTTTAATTTAACTCAAATCTGACTCCAAGCTTCTGGGTTTTCCATCTTGCTTAAGAAGCTTCCCTCCTTCACTTCCACATTCTACCCCAGCACATTATAGAAATATTCTCCTACAGCTTTATTTGCTGCATTCAGATATTTAGTCCATCCCACACACATGTATGTGTACAAACATAGCAAAAGAATGCAGACCAAATGGTTAGCACTAGTTATCTAAACTTTAAAACTGAATCTTTTACAATACATGTCTTAATAAAGAAACAAAGAATACTGTCTAGCTCTAAAACACAGTAAATGTAAACATGATCTACACTGCCAAGCTGAGAAAAATAATAAAATAAAACAATTCATTTGGGAGTATTCAAATATACTCAGCAAAAACCACATGTCAACCCAGATTCTGAATAACCAGTCCATGTAAACTTTAGAATAACAACAATTTTTTTCCCTTCAAATGGCTTAACCAAATGGAAGAGGTTCACCTAGAGCTCAAGCTTAGGCTAATTAGTAAAAGGGGCCAGACCAGAAAATAATAACCAGCCCAAACGGAAAAAAAGAAGGACAGGATTAAGCAAGCAGATGGCCACTTGCAATTTAATGAACAGGTACTTTTTTGATTTGGATTGATGGCCCAACTAGGCAAGGTCTTTAGCTTAAGCTCGTCCCTTGAGAGTCCTGGATGGCTGGACTCCAGTGATTTTTTTCAGGTTACAGCCTTCTCCCAGAAGTGGCTTCTATAATTCATAAAAAGCCAACTGTTTATAACAAACAAGCACAGACCAGGGTTCCTCTCTTCAAGATCGTATGCGAACTCTTTCCTTCCAGCTGCAGGCAGGCAGAGCAGAAGAGAAAAAGGACTTTTTTTTTTTTTTATCTTTCAAAGATCTCATTTAAAAAGCAAAAGATTGTAAAGAAGGATAGCTTATTAAATTGTTTTTTATATACACCTTAAGTCAATGTTAGTTAAAATTTTTTTGACAGCCATGTGAAAGTAGAATCAGGCCTCAGGACAGGGCCCATGGGTGGAAATGTATGAATTAGGAAAGAAAAACAGGGTACAGATTTAAGAAGGAGCCAAAAGCACACCTCCACGTATTTCTCAATTTTACTCAGGATGAACACATCCCGTACCGTTCATGGTCAGCTCTATAAGGCCTTCCCTAGTGTGAACTTGTCCAATACAATCAAAAAGTATCTGTTCATTAAACTGCAAGTGGTCATTCAGCCATCGTATATAACAAAGAGATCCCAAACAAAACCATAGATACTTCTGACAAGGTATGGGTAGCATACATGTATCTCTAAATATTTTCTTTCTCACATCAACATCTATAAAAACAAGGTGAAGAAGCAGAAGTAGATGTGGACAGAAGGGATTATGCCAAAAATTGCAGCTCAAAAAATATTTAAGGGGCGCCTGGGTGGCTCAGTTGGCTAAGCGTCCAACTCTTGATCTCAGCTCAGGTCTTGATCTCAGGGTCATGAGTTCAGTCCCTGAGTTGGGCTCCACACTGGGTGTGGCACCTACTTAAAAAAAATTTTAAGTGAATAAAAACTGGTAATTTTTAATGTCTGAGGTTATTGCCATTATCTCTTGGGTTTTAGGTTTTGCTTTTCTAATTAATATTTACATGTATATATACAGACATGGTTAATAAGATTAAAACGGAAATATTTATATTGATACTTCTATCAGTCCCCTTATAAATCAATTTTCCAGATTCAGTATCGGTTTTATGAGCATGAAGTTATCTTGCATTAAATTGCAGATTTGCACATTAAAACTCCAATCTTTTGTTTGTTTCCCAAATAACTTCACCAACATTTAAACAGGAAAAGGAAGTAAGAGCTAGGGATTGGGAGGCTCCAAGAATGTTTTGTTCCTAAAGGATTGGATGTGACTGCCAACAATTCCGTGGTTTGAGCTGCTTTCAAAAGGAGGAATGTGATAATAGCTCCTGGGTGGAATAATTTTGGCTGGACTTGATTAAATCCAAGCTTAAAACTTAAAGAGAACAACTTGGGCTCCCCCCCCCCTTTTTTTTAAAGAAACTATGCATTTCATCTTACTGTGCCCTTGCCAAATTCAGGGCCTTTTGGGAGTCTAGCACTAGACTGGACACTAACAAAGGGAGCTATAATACCGTGAGTAATAAGAATTACATAACGGCAATCAACACTAATGAATGTGTCTCACTAAAGTCCTGCACGTGTAATTTTGGAAAGGAGTCCTCAATGATTCTAAGGTCCTTTCCTTTCACAAAGGACTATTTCATTAAGCTCCCAGAATTAATCAGTCCAAAAGAGAAGGGGTGGCAAACACTGGACACATTCAGCTGGCATTTTTATTTGTACTCTAATGTCTTTTTCTTTTGGTAAATAAGTCGTTTTTACACTACCTAGAAATGCATCTAGATTTTGCATCCAATATGTTTTTAGGATTTTTTTTTTTAAGATTTTATTTATTTTAGAGAGGGAGCATGAGCAGGGGGAGGGGCAGAGGGAGAGAGAGACTCTCCAAGCAGACTCCCCACCAAGCACTGAGCCTGACTCTGGGCTCCATCCCAAAACCCTGAGATCATGACCCCAACGAAAATCAAGAGTCAGATGCTTAATCAATTGGACCACCCAGGTACTTAAGATTTTAAGTAATCTCTACACTCACTGTGGAGCTCAAACTTACAACCCCAAGATCAAGAGTTGCATGCTTTATGACCAAGCTAGCTGGGTGCCCCTGCATCCAGTATCTTAAGCTTTGTTCTTGACATCACTTTCTGTCACTTTAGGACATAAGATTCTAATACCACTGGTTATAATTCTAGAATACTTGAGGGAAAAAAAATCAACTATATGTTAGGGAACTCTTGGAGTACCCATTTTCTAAATTTGAATACAAATAATATTAAATATTAAAAACTGTTCCATGAGTTTCTGATTCCAGGACAAGATGGTGCTAATGTTCTTCTCCCTATTCTTCCTACTAAGTAAAGCTAAAATACCTGGATATTACAAAACAAACATAAGAAGACTGAATATTTTTCAAGTACTGATAGAAAAGAACTCTATATCCTTCAAGAATGAAGGAGAAATCAGACATTCTCAGATGAAAGACAAATAAGAGAATTTGTTGTCAGCAGACCTGCCCTACAAGAATGGCTAAAAGAAATTCTTGAATCAGAAATAACAGAAGGAGGAAACTTGGAACATCAGGAAGAACAAAAAGAGTAAAAAATTAGGTAAATACAATAGACATTCCTTCACCTCTTGAGTTTTCTAAGTTGTGTTTGATGGTTGAGGCAAAAAAAAAAAAAATTACTTGATGTGGTTCTCAATGTTTGTAGAGAAAATGTTTAAGACAATTACATTATAAATGTAGGAGGTAGAGGAACTTAAAAGGAGGTAAGTTTTCTATACTTTATTCAAACTGGTGAATGTCAATACCAGTAGACTGTGATGAGTTATGTATATGTACTATAATGCCTGGAGCAATCACAAGAAAGCAATATGAAGACATACATTCAAAACACCACTGATAAATCAAAACGGAATTCTAAACAATGTTTTAGTAATCCACAAAAGGCAAAATGGAGAAAAGGAACAAAATGAAAAATAGAATACTTAAGCCCTAACATTAATAATTACATTAAATGAAAACAGTCTAAATTCACCAAACAGACTGGCAGAATAGATAAAAATCATAACTCAACTATATGCTGTTTACAACAAACTGCATACAAGAACCTGGATGGCAATCAAAGGCATTATGCTGGGTGAAAAAAAAAAAAACATGTCTCAGAAGGTCACATCTTGAATTACTCCATTAGGTCACATTCCCAAAATGACGAAATTATAAATGTGGAGAAGAGAGTAGTGGTTGCCAGGGGTTAGGGATAATGAGAAGAGCAGTGACTATAAATGCATAGCATGAGGGAGATCTCTGTGGTGAAGGAATAGTTCTGTATCTTAGCTGCTGTAGAGGTTATACCAATGTACGGGTTATAGAAGGACATAGATACACACACACACACACTGTACAGACTCCATGCTCTAGTTTTAATACCGTATTATGGTTACCTAAGATGTAACCCTTTGCCTAGTTTCCCCAGGGGTTTTGTGACATCTTATGTAACCCCTGGGGAAAACTGGATAAAGGGTACACAGGACCTCTCCCATAGTATGTTTGCAGGTTCCTGTGAATCTGTAATGATCTCGAAGACAAAACAAACAAAACCCTAAAGTTCAAATCCAGGTTCCACCACTCCTTGGGTGAACTTGGCTTCATTTAACCAATCTGTTCTTGGTTTCGTCATCCATAAAAATGAAATAACATTATCTACCAAGTTATGGTAAGAAATAACTAAAATAATTTTTTTTAAAAAAAGCTTTGATTTTCTTGTGTTGTAGACCTGGACAAGATCAAGCCCTTTAATTTTTTTTTTAAGATTTTATTTATTTATTTGAGAGAGAGAGAGAATGAGAGAGAGCACATGAGAGGGGGGAGGGTCAGAGGGAGAAGCAGACTCCCTGCTGAGCAGGGAGCCCGATGCGGGACTCGATCCAGGGACTCCAGGATCATGACCCGAGCCGAAGGCAGTCGCTTAACCAACTGAGCCACCCAGGTGCCCCTAAGCCCTTTAATTTTTTATTATTTACATCATCCAGTTCATGTCCAGACCATATAGCTAATATCTGGGAGCCTACATGGCTAATAAAATGTTTGAAGCATCCCTCTAACAACTCAGAAAACGCTGGCCTTCAGGATGAACACAAAAGGACTGGACACTGAGCCTATCCAGGTGCTGGCACAGGCAGCTCTATCATCTGACTGTATTCATACCTTACCTTGAAATTAAAATATGCCTCCCAAAAAGTACAGGATGTTTACAACCCCCCGTTATTCACTGAACAAAAATAAAAATCATATTAATGTTTAATAAAAAGTCATTTAGGAAAATGACAGATGTATGGCCAGATAAACCCAAAAGAACAGAACAGGAAGCCAAGAAATAAATCAAATACATATAGGGATTTAGTATATGAAAAGGGTATCATCTGAAATTAGGGAAAGATGGGTTATTCAATAAATTGTGTTGTAACAATTGAGTAGCCACTTGGAAAAAAGATGTTAGACCCACACTCTACATCAGGAGAGTTTCTAAATGGATCAGTGACTTAGATGTGAAAATAAAACAATAGAAGTATTTAAAGAAAGTAGACATTTCTTTTAGAACCTTGAAGTAAGGACAGCTTTTCTTTTCTTTTTTTTTTTTTTTTAAAGATTTTTTATTTATTTGACAGAGAGAGCACAAGCAGAGGGAGAGAGAGGGAGAAGTAGGTTCCCTGCTGAGCAAGGAGCCCAATGTGGGACTCGATCCCAGGACCCTGGGATCATGACCTGGGCTGAAGGCAGCCGCTTAACCGACTGAGCCACCCACGCATCCCAGGACAGCTTTTCTAACCATGATACAAATGGGGAAATCAAAGAAGAAAGAATGGACAAAGTTGACTATATAAAAATCAAAAGAGTTCTTCATGAAAAAAAGACACACACACACACAGAATAAGTGAGGAAAAAACAAAACGAGAAAAGGTCTTCTATTTTTAAATGTTTATGGTTATTCTTGGTAGCATTGTTTATAATAGCAAAAGATAAAAATCAACCTAAATGTCCATCAGTAGGAGGCTGATTGATTGAATATAATGGTTTAATAAATGTTACAGGCTATGGGTGCCTGGGTGGCTCAGTCGTTAAGCGTCTGCCTTCGGCTCAGGTCATGATCCCAGCATCCTGGGATCGAGCCCTGCTTCGGGCTCCCTGCTCAGTAGGAAGCCTGCTTCTCCCTCTCTCACTCCCCCTGCTTGTATTCCCTCTCTCTCACTGTGTCTCTGTCAAAAAAATAAAATAAAATAAAATAAACCTTAAAAAAATAAAAAATAGGGCGCCTGGGTGGCTCAGATGGTTAAGCGTCTGCCTTCGGCTCAGGTCATGATCCCAGGGTCCTGGGATCGAGCCCCGCATTGGGCTCCCTGCTCAGCGGGAAGCCTGCTTCTCCCTCTCCCACTCCCCCTGCTTGTGTTCCCTCTCTCGCTGTGTCTCTCTGTTAAATAAATAAAATCTTTAAAAAATAAAAATAAAAAAATAAATTGTACAGGCTAGAATGCTATGTAGTTGTAAAAAAAAAAAAGAGAGAGAGAGAGAGAGAAAGCTCTTTAATGATATAGAAAGACCTCTAGGTAGGTTATTATTATTTTTTTTAAAGCAAAGTGAAGGGATGACTGGGTGGCTCAGTCGGTTAAGCATCCGCCTTCAGCTCAGGTCATGATCCCAGGGTGCTGGGATCGAGCCCCGCATCAGGCTCCCTGCTCAGCGGGGAGCCTGCTTCTTCCTCTCCCTTTGCTGTTCCCCCTGCTTGTGCTCTCTCTGACAAATAAGTAAAATCTTAAAAAAAAAAAAAGCAAAGTGAAAACAGTATATTGTATGCTACCTTTTGAGTAAAAGAGGTAAAATATTTTTTATTTCCTTATATATGCACAAAGAAATTCTGCAACAGTATGTAACAAACATTTATACTGGCTATCCAGAAGGTAGACAGGTGAGACTGAGTAGCTAACAAAAAGGTTTCATTTTACAACTATTTATGGAATCTTTCAAAGTGTATCTGTTAAACTTGCATTAAAAACAAGTTCTTGTTATTTTTTAACTTAAATTCTATTAACATAATTGTTACAATATATTATAACATATAAATGTTATGATAATTAACATATTATTGGTTTCAGACTAGAGGTCAGACAACTTTTAAGCAGTTTTTTTAAGGAGAGAGGGGCAGAGGGAAAGGGAGAATCTCCAACAGGCTCCACACCCAGCACAGAGCCTATCACAGGGCTAGCCTCAGCAATCAGACAAGAAGAAGAAATAAAAGGCATCTGAATCAGCAAAGAAGTCAAACTCTCACTCTTTGCAGATGACATGATATTCTTTTTTTTTTTTCTAAAGATTTTATTTATTTATATGACAGAGAGAGACAGCGAGAACAGGAACACAAGCAGGGGGAGTGGGAGAGGGAGAAGCAGGCTTCCCGCTGAGCAGGGAGCCCGATGTGGGACTTGATCCCAGGACCCTGGGATCATGACCTGAGCCGAAGGCAGACGCTTAACGACTGAGCCACCCAGGCACCCGATGACATGATATTCTATGTGGAAAACCCAAAAGACTCCACCCCAAAATTGCTAGAACTCATAGAGGAATTCAGCAAAGTGGCAGGATATAAAATCAATGCACAGAAATCAGTTTGCATTTCTATACACTAATGAGACAGAAGAAAGAGAAATTAAGGAGTCAATCCCATTTACAATTGCACCGAAAACCATAAGACACCTAAGAATAAAACTAAAGAGGTAAGGGTCTGTACTCAGAAAACTATAGAACACTCCTCAAAGAAGCTGAGGAAGACACAAAGAAATGGAAAAACATTCCATGCTCATGGAAGAACAAATGTTAAAATATCTACGCTACTGGGGCGCCTGGGTGGCTCAGTCGTTAAGCGTCTGCCTTCGGCTCAGGTCATGATCCCAGGGTCCTGGGATCGAGCCCCGCATCAGGCTCCCTGCTCGGTGGGAGGCCTGCTTCTCCCTCTCCCACTCCCCCTGCTTGTGTTCCCTCTCTCGCTGTATCTCTCTGTCAAATAAATAAATAAAATCTTTAAAAAAAAAAATATCTACGCTACCTAGAGCAGTCTACCCATTCAATGCAATCCCTATCAAAATACCAGCAACTTCTTTCAAAGAAATGGAACAAATAATCCTAAAATCTGTATGGAACCAGAGAAAAACCCAAATACCCAAGTCATGTTGATAAAGAAAACCAAAGCTGGAGGCATTACAATTCCAGACTTCAAGCTCTATTACAAAGCTGTAGTCATCAAGACAGTATGGTACTAGCAGAAAAACAGACACATAGATCAATGGAACAGAATAGAAAATCCAGAGAGGTACCCTCAACTCTGTGGTCAACTAATCTTCAACAAATCAGGAAAAAATATTCAATGGAAAAAACACAGTCTCTCCGACAAATGGTGTTGGGAAAATTGGACAGCCACACGCAGAAGAATGAAACTGGACCATTTCTTTACACCATACACAAAGATAAACTCAAAAATGGATGAAAGACCTAGATGTGAGAAAGGAATCCATCAAAATCCTTGAGGAGAACACAGGCAGCAACCTCTTCGACTTCAGCCGCAGCAACTTCTTGCTAGAAACATCTCCAAAGGCAAAGGAAGGAAGGGCAAAAATGAACTATTGGGATTTTATCAAGATAAAAAGATTTTGCACAGCAAAGGAAACAGTCGACAAAACCAAAAGACAACTGACAGAATGGGAGAAGATATTTACAAATGACATACCAAATAAAGGGCTAGGGGCACCTAGGTGGTTCAGTCGTTAAGTGTCTGCCTTCGGCTCAGGTCATGGGTCCTAGGATCGAGCCCCACATTGGGCTCCCTGCTTAGCAGGAAGCCTGCTTCTCCCTCTCCCACTCCCCCACTTGTGTTCCCTCTCTCACTGTGTCTCTGTCAAACAAATAAAATCTTTAAAAAAAAATAATAAAGGGCTAGTATCCAAAATCTATAAAGAACTTATCAAACTCAACACCCAAAGAACAAATAATCCAGTCAAGAAATGGGCAGAAGACATGAACAGACATTTCTACAAAGAAGACATACAAATGGCTGACACATGAAAAAAATGCTCAACATCACTTGGCATCAGGGAAATACAAATCAAAACCACAATGAGATACCACCTCACACCAGTCAGAATGACTAAAATTAACAAGTCATGAAATGACAGATGTTGGCAAGGATGTGGACAAAGGGCAACCCTCCTACACTGTTGGTGGGAATGCAAGCTGGTGCAGCCACTCTGGAAAACAGTAGGGAGGTTCCTCAAAAAGTTGAGATAGAACTACCATACGATCCAGCAACTGCACTACCGGGTATTTACCCCAAAGATACAAATGTAGTGACCCAAAGGGGCACCTACACCCCAATGTTTATAGCCACAATGTCCACAATAGCCAAACTATGGAAAGGGATGTCCATCGACGGATGAATGGATAAAGAAGATGTGGTATATATAAACAATGGAATACTACTCAGCCATCAAAAAAAATGAAATCTTGCCATTTGCAATGATGTGGATGGAACTAGAGGGTGTTATGCTAAGTGAAATAAGTCAATTATCGTATGATCAGATATGTGGAATTTAAAAACAAAACAGAGGATCATAGTAGAAGGGAGGGAAAAATGAAACAAGACAAAATCAGAGAGGGAGGCAAACCATAAGAGACTCTTAATCTCAGGAAACAAACTGAGGGTTCCTGGAGGGAAGGGCGGTTGGGGGATGGGGTAACTGGGTATGGACATTAAAGAGGGCACGTGATGCAATGAACACTGGGTGTTATGTTGGACTGATGAATTGCTGAACTCTACCTCTGAAACTAATAACACATTTTATGTTAATTGCATTTAATTTTTTTAAAAGATTTTATTTATTTGACAGAGAGAGACACAGCAAGAGAGGGAACACAAGCAGGGGGAGTGGGAGAGGGAGAAGCAGGCTTCCTGCGGAGCAGGGAGCCCCATGTGGGGCTCGATCCCAGGACCCAGGATCATGATCTGAGCCAAAGGCAGACGCTTAACGACTGAGGCACCCAGGCGCCCCGCATTTAAATTTTTTTTAAATGACGAAAAGATATCCCATGCAATTTGTTTAGATGGAGAATATTCTGGTTACACTTTCTAATCAGAGACTAGAAGTTTTCAGATGCTACAAAGAGTCCCTGGGTCAAAATGCTGAAATATGACTTCCCATTCAACGGTCTAAAAAAAAATTAGCTAAAACTTACTTCAACATAGGAAAAATGATCTATGATTTTAGCTAATTTTTACTTTATTTTTTAATTAACATATAATGTATTATTTGTTTCAGGGGCACAGGTCTATGATTCCTCAGTCTTACACAATTCACAGCACTCACCATAGCACATGAACAACAGATTTTCTTTTTTTTTTAAGATTTTATTTATTTATTTGAGAGAGAGAGCACATGAGAGGGGTTAGGGTCAGAGGGAGAAGCAGACTCCCTGCCGAGCAGGGAGCCTGATGCGGGACTCGATCCAGGGACTCCAGGATCATGACCTGAGCCGAAGGCAGTCGCCTAACCAACTGAGCCACCCAGGCACCCTGAACAACAGATTCTTATCAAATTCTCAGAGCTGGAAATGCCATGCTATTTTTAAGTGACATAAAAATCTAAGAAAAAGACAACAATGAAAGCGGGCCACTGGCAGGGCAGAAAACGTGGCTTCTGCAGTAGGAAGGGGACTCCCAGAAAATACTGAAGAGCTACAGTTTCCTACAGCAGTAACCTAAAGCTTGAGAGACGCCAACAGTTTGTTGTCTGTGTGTGTTTGCATACTGTGTATACACTGTGTGTTTATTGACTTACTCATTTGTTCATTTATTTTATTCATTCATTCATTTCAGGCTAGCAACTTGCCCTTTCATTTTAAACAAAATAAATGTAAAAGTAGAAGGGAACTGGGGTGCCTGGGTGGCTCAGTTGATTAAACACCAACTCTTGATCTCAGCTCAGATCTTGATCTCAGGGTCAAGCATTCAGGCCCCATATTGGGCTCCGCACTGGGTGTGGAGCCTATTTAAAAAAAAAAAAAATAGGTAGAAGGGAATTATATTCTCAAAACTTACATATCTAAAGAAATGAAAATCAATTTAAAGAAGCAGTCGTTTATAGAACATTAATCTAAATTACAAGTCAGGAAACAACACATTTACAGTATTGGTAAGGGATCATGAAAAGCAAAGGTGATCATTCCTAAGACACCAAATATTAAACCCAAAGAAATTATAAATATGCACACTTGCATAGCCTCTAGTCATTTCTAAGCTTTAGTTATTAAATTGTTTACATCTTAACTATGGAAATACACAATTTTCCTTTAAATTGTACTTTTCCTTGGGAGAAGAAAAAGAAGGAATATGTACAATGAATAATAGACACTTTAGATAGAAATCTGACAAAATTGGAGTTAAAGTTTTTATTATGGGGGACATAAATTTAAGTCTGCATATATCGGCTATAAACTAGTACAAATATTAAAGAATATTTGCTCTCATCTGCTTATTATTTTCCATAATCCAAGCTGGGGTTTAAAGTTTCTCCTCCATGTTCCCAAAGCACTCTGCATATACTGTTCCTCATTCCGTTTTTTTAGAATTCTGTTGATGCTTCTGTATCACCTTCTAGACAGGTTCCCAGATTTTCTTAATCACATTTTTAATATACAACTTTTTCATTTAGGCCGAAGTTAGTTTTCATATATGCCATCACTTTCAAAAAGTGATGACAGATTTACAAGACTGAGTAAACATGAGATAAATTGAAACTTATTCACTATAACACTTTCTAAGGCTGATTTTTCTTCTTCTTTATACAACTCAAAAGTAGGTATATTAGAGTTTTATTATAGCATCTTTGTATTCACATAACTCTAGGCAAAGTATTCCAGATTATTTGGTTCCTTAGGCTGTTACATTCTTTTTCTTTATAATTCCAATACTTGATGAATCCCTTAGATGTTGAAAATGCAAATTTTCTAAGTTCCCAAAGTGTTGTTTTGTTTGTTTGTTTGAAGATTTTATTTATTTCAGACAGACACAGAGATGAGAGAGAGCACAAGTGGGGAGGAGAGGAGAAGCAGGCTCCCCGGTGATCAGGGAGCCCGATGTAGGGTCGATCCCAGGACCCTGGGATCATGATATGAGCCGAAGGCAGACGCTCAACCTACTGAACCACCCAAGCGCCCCCAAGTTCCCTAAGTGTTGAATGTTAATGGGAATGAGAAAGGATACTACAGTCTCCCCCTGGATCCCACTGCAGCTGCCCTGCATTATCTGGCCAACAGGTGGCAGCATGCTCCAGGGAAATATCTCAAGAATCCTGACAACTTTCCCCAACGCCCTCCACAGACTTTTTCCTTTCCTCCCTTCCAGACAGACTTTTTCCTTCCACCGCCCCCCCACAGATTTTTTTCCTTCCAGACTTTTTCCTTCCCCCCCCCCCCCCACAGACTTCTTCCTTCCAGGTTTTCCTTCTACCCCCCTCCACTCAGACTTTTTCCTTCCAGACTTTTTCTTTCCATACCCCCTCTCCACGCAGACTTTTTCCTTCCAGACTTTCCTTCTACCCCCCC
>NC_058416.1:37152965-37166102 GCF_002201575.2 Neomonachus schauinslandi | reverse complement strand
GTCTGGAAGGAAAAAGCCGGTGGGGGGGGTAGAAGGAAAAAGTCTGGAAGGAAAAACTGACAGAAGTACTCAACGGTGGATAAACAAAAATCTATTTACTGAACTGGCTCCAGCCAAGATGTATTTCCAAAGCTGTAAAGGTAATTGAAAGTTTCATCCATTTTACAACTTGAGCCAGGGTCACCGCTATTGCTAGTTAGCGCCTGCTTTTTAATTCACAACAGGTGTAACAACACAAACTAGCAAGATTCTTGCAAAGCCGAAGAGGTAAAGGAACAAAGGGAACTTCGGAAGGAAGAAATTGAAAACTGTTTGAATATTCTGGAATACCTGTGATATGCACATTTGATGACCTTTTAGTCTAATAAGCAATTAATAAGTGATGTATTTTACTGCTTATACTATTAACCCTTTATATATAATTACATTATTAACAGATAGTAACAATACAATCAACTACAAAAACTAGTGAGGACTTTAAGGATGATTAATTTATTCCTTCTTTGTACAAGTCAACACTTAGGTAAAAATAGACGTATCTATCCCATGACATAGATATGTCTATTTAGACTGACATTCAACACCTTCATGTATTTTATTATACCTGTAGGATGACTAGCATGTGATCCTTCCATAGACTAATAAAATCATAGTAAAATGTTGGGCAAGGTATATTTTTTAAATTAACAATTGTTTGAATTTATTTTGGGTTGGTTTGGTTAGAGTCAGTCATTAGCAGAATGCATTCACTTGTGTGTTTTCGTAATTTTATTTCGTTCTGCCATATTGTCACACTTACTTACACAAACTGCTAATACTATCCTTGATTTGAAAGCTTTAAGAGATCCTGACATGTTCTCTATTTAGAGGGTTATTACTTGAGTCCCTGGTTTCCATGCAGTTTCCTAGGTGACTGAGAAATCAGTTGCTATTTAAACACAAGACTAAACTGGCTAGACTTGTTTAACTGCACACAATTTATTCAAGACTTGTTTAAAATTATGTAAAGGAGTAGCCACTATGCTTAGAAATGTGTTGGGTATGGGGGTGCACATGCATGGCTCAGTTAATCATCTGCCTTCGGCTCAGGTCATGATCTCAGTGTCCTAGGACTGAGCCCTGAGTCCAGTCGCACTGGGGTGGGGGGGGGCGGTACCTGGTCAGTGGGGAGCCTGCTTCTGCTTCTCCCTCTCCCCCTGCCCTGCTCATGCATGCCGTCTCTTGCTTGCTTGCTCTCTCAAATAAATAAAATCTTAAAAAAATAAATATGTTGAGTATGATTCTGTTTATGACCTTGAATTTCAAAGGAAACGTGGAAACTTGTAGCAGATCATCTTCTCACTGGGAGAAGCCCAGTCACTTACCATCATTCCAGGTCTACTGTAGACTTCATGGAGTCGCTAAGTGCAGGACCAATTGTTAGGGCTTTCTGCCCCAATCTACCCCAATTGTATGCAAGCAGTCCAGACATTTGTTAATTGTGTGTCAAAGTGAGAAGGACAATGATGAGGACAGTAGTTTAGTAAATTTCCTTTGTTCCATTTCTTGACAAAACAAAAAAATGGCAATAAAAACATTTTAAGGATAAATTTTAAAATATAAATACTTCTAGTAACATGTTCAAGTGCCACAGGCAGCAACCTCTTCAACCTCAGCCATAGCAACTTCCTCCTAGAAACATCGCCAAAGGCAAGGGAAGCAAGGGCAAAAATGAACTACTGGGACTTCAAGATAAAAAGCTTTTGCAAAGCAAAGGAAACAGTCAACAAAACCAAAAGACAACCGACAGAATGGGAGAAGATATTTGCAAATGACATATCAGATAAAGGGCTAGTATCCAAAATCTATAAAGAACTCATCAAACTCAACACCCAAAGAACAAAGAATCCAATCAAGAAATGGGATCAGAAGACATGAACAGACATTTCTGCAAAGAAGACATCCACATGGCCAACAGACACATGAAAAAGTGCTCAACATCACTTGGCATCAGGGAAATACAAATCAAAACCTCAATGAGATACCACCTCACACCAGTCAGAATGGCTAAAATTAACAAGTCAGGAAACGACAGATGTTGGCGAGGATGCGGAGAAAGGCGAACCCTCCTACACTGTTGGTGGGAATGCAAGCTGGTGCAACCACTCTGGAAAACAGTATGGAGGTTCCTCAAAAAGTTGAAAATAGACCTACCATACAATCCAGCAATTGCACTACTGGGTATTTACCCCAAAGATACAAATGCAGTGATCCGAAGGGGTATGTGCACCCCAATTTTTATAGCAGCAATATCCACAATAGCCAAACTATGGAAAGAGCCAAGATGTCCATCAACAGATGAATGGATAAAGAAGATGTGTGTACACACACACACACACACACAGGAATATTATGCAGCCATCAAAAAAAAAAAAAAAAAACGAAATCTTGCACTTTGCAACAACATGGATGGAACTAGAGGGTATTATGCTAAGCAAAATAAGTCAATCCGATAAAGACAAGTATCATATGATCTCACTGATATGAGGAATTTGAGAAACAAGACAGAGGATCATAGGGGAAGGGAGGAAGAAATGAAACAAAATGAAACCAGAGAGGGAGACAAACCATAAGAGACTCAATCTCAGGAAACAAACTGAGGGTTGCTGGAGTGGTGGGGGGTGGGAGGGATGGGGTGGCTGATGATGGACATTGGGGAGGGTATGTGCTATGGTGAGTGCTGTGAATTTGTAAAACTGATGAATCACAGACCTGTACCTCTGAAACAAATAATACATTATATGTTAAAAAAAAAAAAAAAAGAAAGAAAGAAAAACATCAGCTTTGGTGCCCAAGTACATAGGTGGGTAATGATATGGGCAACAAGGGCAGAAGAAAAATTATTAAATTTCCTTACTACCTACAGCCCATTGACAAGTCCTTAAAACAGTCAGAGTGACATTCTTCTAGGGACTTAACTGCCTCAATGTTAATACTTTGCTAAAGGCTTAAGGTAATCCTGCCTGGCCCCGCCCCAATCCTGTAAGTCTACTTTAACATATAAAAATTCCTTTGGAAACTTCATCTCTCCCCCCAGGACCCATGTTGACAATCATCCCCAAGCACATGACCCACTGGTATACAACTGAAGAGTCTCAGGACTGAGTTTTTACTCAACAGTAATAAATGACCTTTTCCTAACAATAACTAGCCCCCTAAGGATCCTGGAAACCTTGTTTCCAAAG
Organism: Neomonachus schauinslandi; assembly: GCF_002201575.2. Classification (NCBI taxonomy): domain Eukaryota; kingdom Metazoa; phylum Chordata; class Mammalia; order Carnivora; family Phocidae; genus Neomonachus; species Neomonachus schauinslandi. The sequence continues at coordinate 37,162,878 of NC_058416.1, read as the reverse complement.
TACCGCGGAGGCTTACTCTATCCCTAACCCCCTCCCAACTTGAAAGTGCGTAATGGGCCACTCCTCGTGACCCTAGTACAGTTCTGCCCACAGGTCCTGCCCCTGTGCTTTAATAAAACCACATTTTTGCACCAAAGACATTAAGATCTTGGCCATAGGCTTCGAACCTTAACGTTTTTCCTATTATCAGTTAATATGGGTCAGGAGGAGGAAGAGGTTAAATGAAATGGTAAGGGGGTGTGCCTTACATTAGAGGGTATAGCAAGGCAGCAAAGATTTACAGACAGGATGATTAATCAGATTCATGTTAAGATTCTCACAGCAATCTGAAAGATGCATTGGAATAAGAGGGCAGATAGGAATCAAGGAGATTAAGAACCTATTACAAGACAGACCATAAAGGCCTGAATTCGAATAGTGGAAACGTAAAACAACAAATTTGAGCTATTTCGGATGATAATTCAATAGGACCAGAGTTTAAAAATGACTAATTTTCCCTTACACTGACCCTAAATTTCTGCTTAGTCAGGACATCGGGAGGCAAAAAAAATAATAATAAAGACAATTACTCTATTATAATAATTCCACAACAATTCATTATCAGTAGGATTCAAAATAAAGGAAGGTAATTGAATGGGATTTGGCTGTATGAACATTGAAGCATTGTTGGACTGTTCACCAATGCTCGGATAGATGGTCACACAAACCAGAAATTAAGATCTGGGGCTTGGTAGAAGGAATACTGTGATGTAACAAGAAATCACTATCTGGTATTCATTCGTGGTTCCTGGCACAGAGCTCCTAAAACCGTTGGGATTTTCTGAGCAGTAGGCGTGAGAGAAGAGTCTTTTGTCATTCACAATGAGCCCCTGTCAAATACACCTGAGTTCCAGCTAACTACTAGAGCAGGAGGGCTGGTTGCCAGAGGAACCAACCACATGAGAAAATTGGAATTGTCAGTCCCACACTCTACTTCTAACCTCCAGGAAGGAGAGAGGGAAATAGAGATTGAGTTAATCATTAGTGGTCATTGATTTAGTCAATCGTAACTAGGAAAGGGACCTCCGAAGGAACCCCTACACAAATGAAGAGAGCTTCCAGGTTGGTGGCACAACCCCAGTTGTGTGGGGACAGGAGCTCCTGCACTCGGACTCTTCCTGACTTCACCCTAACTCTTCATCTGGCTGTTCATTTGTATCCTTTGTAATAAACCAAACAATAGTGAGTCAAGTGTTCCCCCGATTTCTGTGAGCTGTCCTAACAAATGACTGAGCCTTAGCGGGGCTACGGGAACCTCCAATTTGTGGCCAGGTTGGACAGAGGTGTGGGTAAGCTGGGAACCTGTGCCTTGTGACTGGTGTCTGAAGTGAGGAGACAGTCATGGGACTGAGCCCGTAACCTGCAGGGCCTGCGCCGACTCCGAGAGGCTGGCGGCAGAACTGAATTAACTGTGGCACACCCAAGTGTGGGACTGGACAACCGCTTGATGTGGAAAACCCACAGACTAGGTATCAGAAGGGTGATGAGACAGTTTTCCTTCAGTAGACAAGTCAGGGATGGAAAAACAGATCTGGGCATCATTTACACACAAATAGAGTGAAATCATTCTAGAGAAGGAATAGTTATGAAGAGAAGAGTGTTGAACATGAGCTTGGCAGTGGTATGAAGAACTAGGTACAAAGGGAGTAAGTAGTGGGGGCACCTGGGTGGCTCAGTCGGTCAAGCGTCTGCTTTCAGCTCCGGTCATGATCCCAGGGTTCTGGGATGGAGCCCCACGTCGGGCTCCCTGCTCAACAGGGAGCCTGCTTCTCCCTCTCCCACTGTGCCCCCCCACCCTCATGTGCTCGTGCTCTCTCTCAAATACATAAAATCTTTAAAAAAAAAAAAAGAAGAAGAAGAAGAAGTAGGTAGTAAAGAGGAGCTAGCTAGGCCAAGTGTGGATGGAGTGGTAGATGGGGGGGAAAAAAGGATAGGCTGTCAACAGTGACAAATGCTATTGTTGAGAATGCATAAGGGCATAAAGATTGACAAGAGGCCATTGCAAGGTACTGGCAATTACAAAGTCACTACCTCCAAAAGTTCAGCTTTAGAGGGATGGTACAAAGAAACAATTGTGTCAGGTTGAGTAGTGATTAAGTATCTATCTCCTTTATCTCTATTAGTCCCATAATTCCCAAAAGTCATACATTAGTGTAAAAGTAAATTATAGCTTTGAAATTTTTCAATACACTCTAAGTGTACATTACCATCCCCTTTGAAAAAGAAAGTGCAAAAATATGGTATCTTTTTGTTTTGTTTTTAATTTATTTGACAGAGACAGAGATAGCGAGAGCAGGAACACAAGCAAGGGGAGTGGGAGAGGGAGAAGCAGGCTTCCCGTCGAGCAGAGAGCCCAATGCGGGGCTGGAGCCCAGGACCCTGGGATCATGACCTGAGCCGAAGGCAGACGCTTAACGACTGAGCCACCCAGGCACCCCGGTATCTTTGGTTCTTAAGGAGCCAAGTATTAGCAGTCTCAAATGTCACTGAAAAGAACACCTCCATTTCCCCAGTAGCCATGTCCAAGATATATTGTTTTTAATGATTTCTATACTGTACTTAAAGCATAAGCACCAAAAGTAGAGAGAGTAATAAACCTCCATGCCTAGTATGAAATAAATCCAGAAAATGCAAATCAAAAGATAAAAACAGATACTCAAGACAGGCAAAGAAAACAGTATTTTATCCTCAATCTGGTGTTTACAGAATTAAATAGCATTCTTACATCAATATTAAACCTAGTGGTCCTTAATTCGTTTACTAAAAAACAAGCTAAAGGGCACCCGGCTGGCTCAGTTGGTGGAGTGTGTGACTCTTGATCTCAGGGTTGTGAGTGTGAGCCCCACTCAAGTAGAGATTACTTTAAAATCTTTTAAAAAATAAATAGGGGCGCCTCGATGGCTCAGTCATTAAGCATCTGCCTTTGGCTCAAGTCATGATCCCAGGGTCCTGGGATCAAGTCCCACATCGGGCTCCCTGCTCAATGGGAAGCCTGCTTCTCCCTCTCCCACTCCCCCTGCTTGTGTTCCCTCTCTCACTGTCTCTCTCTGTCAAATAAATAAATAAAATCTTTAAAAATATAAAATAAATGGGCGCCTAGGTGGCTCAGTTGGTTAGGCAACTGCCTTCGGCTCAGGTCATGATCCTGGATTCCCAGGATTGAGTCCTGCATCGGGCTCCCTGCTCGGCGGGGAGTCTGCTTCTCCCTCTGACCCTCCCCCCTCTCGTGCTCTCTCTCTTCCATTCTCTCTCAAATAAATAAAATCTTAAAAAATAAATTAATTAAATAAGTTAAAAAAAAACTGAAAATAGAGTTGCTGCTCCAGCTTGGACCCTACAAGCAGATAGGACACTGGTTATGTGACACTGAATTCCAATCAAACCTCCGTCAAGTACTTCTTGGTTTCCCCTGACAAGAGATCAACAAAACCATTTTCAAAGGTAAGTACGCCCTAAAGGTAAGTATGTAACGAAGCCATCAATCAAAACATTTTCTCCTGAGTTTGAGCCTGTCTTTCTGGAGGAAGAGCAAACTAACATTCAGCTGCCCTAATTTTCCTTTCAAAGGGCAATTTTGAAGGGATTTGTCAAAACACCCTATTCATCAGACATACCCTATTAACCAACCAACCAATCAGACAATAAATACAAAAAACCCTAAAGCCAAGCAAACTATACCTGGTCACAATGGCTTTTCTGTTGTCAAGTGGCTCAATTTCCAATTTAAAGGTAAAACTACTGGGACATCTTCACCAAACCACCACCCCCCACCACTTCCCCCCCCTAAATGTTTTCACTCAATGTTAATTTAACGACAGCCTTCCGGGCAGCTGAGGATTTCCCTCTCCAACATGAGCTCACTGGGCTACGTGCATAGTGTTTTTGTTTAAGATTTTAGACAGGGGCGACTGGTGGGGCTCAGTCCATTAAGCATCTGCCTTCAGCTCAGGTCATGATCCCAGGGTTTATTTGAGATGGGGGGGGGCGCCCACGAGTGGGAGGGGGAAGAAGAGGGAGAAGCAGACTCCCCACTGAGCAGGGGGCCCAACATGCAGGGTTCAATCCCAGGACCCTGGGATCATGACCTGATCTGAAGGCGACTGAGACACCCAGGCTCCCAATGGTGTATAGTTTTTTTTTCTTTAATGAACTCATAATGCTTTTGTGGTTGGGGGGGAGCTTTTATTGTTTAAATAGTTCATTCAAGTCACTCCCGACAGGCCCTGGTTGGCATCTTAGGATAGGAATCCAGTCGGACTATAAAGGAGGACAAAAATAAGAGGGATTTTGGTAGGTTTTAGTCTCTGCTGTATGCCCAGCACGTAAAGAAGGCTCTAGTACATGTGGACATCTGGACATAATTGTTTCAAGAATGGATCAGAACCCACATCAGTCTGATTCTTAAGTCTACACTATCTACCACATCAGGTTCCCTGATTCTAAGAATCATCTGGGGTATTTGTCAAAAACAAATTCTGAGAACCCTCCCTAGGTGGGTTCTAATTGAAGGCCTAGAAATATATCCTTAACAAAGACCCTAAATAATTCTTAACCATCCTGCAAATCCAGACCTACAGCACTGTTCTTTCTTCCAGCCTCCTCATTCTTGTCACTGACACAATCCCTCCTCCCCTAATAACAGTACACATTCATCAAGCGCTGTTCTAAGTCTACTTACTCACTTGACACTCATAACTTTATGAGGTAGGTAGGTACTATCACTTTCCCCATTTTTTTTTTTTTTACGAGTGGGGAATAGAACATATAAGAAACTTGCACAAGGTCACAGAGCTAATAATTGAGAGAGCAGGGATTCAGACCTCATGTTGCTCCAAAAACTGAACTCCTAACCATTATGTTATCCTGCCTATACCCACTGGTCCCATCCTCCCGAAAGTGCTGGCCCCACATGTCCCTTTGGGTACCCATTTCCACTCCCGGGAGCTGAAAGTCACCTTGTAGCCTCTGTATACATGATCATAAATTTCTAACTGGTAGATTACATAAAGAAAGTTCCATAAATAGATATTCACTTGGATCTTTATAATATCACCAAAAGAAGTCGCCATTTATAAGGGAAGTGTTATTACCTGAAGCAGTATAATCCCAATCACCAAAACATAAATTTTTAAAAGCAAAATAAATCCAGAAAAAGTAAGCAAATTAGGTTGCACCTTCTGAAAAATATTTTAAAATAATGTATTTGGCCTTCAGGAGGCCTAAATATTGGGCAGTATATAAACTGGTCATTTACCACCATGCTGCCTGACAAGATTAATTTCTTGGGGCACCTGGGTGGCTCAGTTGGTTGAGCAACCTGCCTTCTCAGGTCATGATCCTGGGGTCCTGGGATTGAGCCCCATGGTGGGCTTCCTGCTCAGCGGGGAGTCGGCTTCTCTTCCTCTCCCTCTGCTTCCCCACCCCACTGCGTGTGTGTGTGTGTGTGTGTGTGTACACACGTGCTCTCTCAAATAAATCTTAAAAAAATATTTTAATTTATCATTAGGTGCTGTCAGAGAAACCCAGTGTAGGGGGGCGCCTGGGTGGCTTAGTCGGTTAAGCATCTGCCTTCGGCTCAGGTCATGATCCCAGGGTCCTGGAATCGAGCCCCGCATCAGGCTCCCTGCTCAGCCGGGGGCCTGCTTCGCCCTCTCCCCCTGCTTTGTGCTCTCTCTCAAATAAATAAATAAAATCTTTAAAAAAAAAAAAAAACCCAATGGGTATTCAGTAAGTTCACTGTTCTGTAGAAAAATTCAAGTAAAACCTGTATTTCCTTCTAAATGATTGCTACAACAAAAGAATTTAGGCAAATACTATAAGCTGAAGGCAACCAGATCAGATTTTTAAACATGTCCACTTTATTCCAGTAACAGTTATAATGAAATGAGGTGAATGTCTTTTAGTACCCAAGTCCTACAGCTTAAAAATAAAAAAATTTAAAATATTAAAAAATAAAAAAAGCTCTCTCTCCAGACTCGTTTCCTACCCTCAAAACCATTAGAAAATGTTTCATTCGGCTTTTAGCTGAGTTGTTGATTTTATTACTCCTACTCCATCCATTTAGAAAGCCATCGCCTCTCCCTCCCCGCTTAATCTTAGGATATATCTTCATTGAGTCACCCCTAAAGCAGAACAGAATCCTAAGGGAAGATCTTTCTGAAGTGGCTGACAGGATTAAGAGCTAGGACGAGAGGGCGCCTGGATGGCTCAGTTGGTTGGGCGGCTGCCTTCAGCTCGGGTCATGATCCTGGAGTCCCTGGATCGAGTCCCGCATCGGGCTCCCTGCTCGGCGGGGAGTCTGCTTTGCCCTCTGACCCTACCCCCTCTCATGTGTTCTCTCTCATGCTCTCTCTCTCTCACATAAATAAATAAAATTTAAAAATCTTTAAAAAAAAGAGCTAGGACGAGACTGGTCATTGTGGTTAGGCTGAAAAGGAAGGGGAAAAAAAGTAAAACAGGAAGAGTCCACCTGTAGCTTTAACTCTGTGCTAGGCATGATAAAGGAACGCACCTCCTGAGCAACTTCAAGGGCTTTCCTTGACACTGAGGCAAAGAGAAACAACTCGGTAAAGAAGGCCTTTGTTTACTGTTTTAGGTACTCCAAATAAGCACTGTTTCATTCCATTACTACATCTATTATCGGTCTCTAAAAAAATACAAAGCTAAACTGGTAACATCAGTGTTAACAGTAATAGAATATACTGGTGTACTAAGTATTTCTGATATTCTGTAGCTGATGATTTGGCATTTTGGAGTCACAAAGTCATACTAACGGTCTAAGGTTTTATTTTGTTTTACAAACACCTCCACCATCAGGCATTTGGGAAATCTATTACAAACCCTCCAGCCACAAGCCTCATCCATGCATTTCGCCTGCTGCTCAATAGGGACCATCCCCACCCAGCTACTTCCCAGCACTTAAAAAAAAAAAAATTTCGTTCCACTTCTGATTCTTCTTGTAACCCCACGTGGCCCTGTGTGGCATGCAGTGCTCCCATCCTCTAGGGAATTGTAACAAACTTTTTTTTCCCCCCCCCAAAGGCACTTACCACCATGTCTGGCCTCTTACTATACCCAATTAAAATAAATCCTTGGTTAAAAAAGTCTATTATTCAAAATTCTTCTTTCTGAACACTTGCCATCTTTGAACCCTTCAAATACCTACAATCACTAGTTTTAGCACTATTTAAAAGTAAGTGGAGGTACATGAAAATTTTGACGTTTTGTGGGGTTCTTTTTTTGTTTTGTTTTTAAAGGCAGACTGCCACGTGCAGCCCCTCATTTGGAGGGGTCTGGAATCTTGGAAGCTTGACTACCCTACATTCTCCTACAGATGGACCTTGAGAACTTGTTTGGAGGTTCCAGCCGGGGAGCACAGCTATTCATATACCCTTGACCCAAGAACAGTCCTCCTCTATCAGGGAAGATCATCCCCTTCGACCAAGTGCACAGCTTCGGGAGGGATGCAGATGGAGGGGTGAGGGAGAACGGGCACACCTGCCTAGCCAGCCAGATCAGCCGATTCAACCCTCTTAAATTTTGGGGAGACGGATGTTGCAGCTAGATTGCCCTCACATCCGAAAATTAAGTTTCTTGTTGTTTTTGTTTTTTAAGATTTGAAAGAGGGGGTGCAGCCACAAACAGGAGGAGGGGCAGAGGAAAAGGAGAGAATCTCCAAGCAGACTCCCCGCTGAGCACGGACCCTGACTTGGGGCTCGATCCCATGACCCTGGGATCTTGACCTGAGCCGAAACCAAGAATCGGACTCTTAACCAACTAAGCCACCCAGACGCCCCATTTGGAGGTTTTTTTGAGCAAATGTCAATGCACATCAGGCAGCACCAGGCTAACAATGGCTAGGGGCACTGCACCAGCAGGAGCTAAGGGAAAGGCTTACAACACAGATGGAGAAGAAACTCAAAGAAATTCCTTGATTGGCTACAACTTGTTGCCTTATTTGAGAAGGCTTAGTTGGCTGTTTGTGATTAGCTATTCTTAAATTCCTAGTTCTTAATTTTGAGGCTTTTAAAGGCATCCACACTAGCTTAGGTTTAGGTTTGCTTATCTAGGCTGCTAAGACATTACAGCCAGCTCAGTAGTTCCTTGTCTAATCACTTGAACAGCCCCGGGGCGCTAGGCCATCCTGGAGAGACTATGTGGAAACCCAAAACCTCAGGGAGTTGATGCTCTAGGATTCATAGTGGTAAGTGAAGTGAGAAAGCCTTTCTGGTATTTCATTTGAATCCCTCACTTTTCTTACCAGTGTTTCACATACACTGGTGTTCAATGATATATGCAGAACGAGGGAATGATCCAGTTCCCTGAAGCATCAGAAGCCATTTTCTCTATCATTTATGACTGAACAGTGGTTTACAGTGAAGAGACTTCCAATGAGCTTATCTCGCCTGATGAAGTTGAAGGAGAGCACTGTTGAATGTGATACAGTAATTCAAACAAACTTCACTGAATAAATAGCCTTACTCACCAATCACGACTTTATGAAGCTCATGAAGTGGGTCCTCACCAGGGGCTGAATCTACACACCTTGATCATGGACTTTCCACCCTGTGGAACTGTGAGAAATAAATTTCTGTTGTATAAGCCATCAAGTCTATGGTATTTGCGTTATAGCAGCCCGAACAGACTAAGACATTAAGTAAGTGGAAAATGTTGGCTAAGGCTCTTGAGTAATGAATTACTTTTCCACCAGAAATTTTAACCAAGTCCTACCCATAAATCTCCAGTTTATATCTCTTGCAACTAAGAAACTGGTTTATATTTTAAATATACACACCCTCTTGGGGCGCCTGGGTGGCTCAGTTGTTAAGCGTCTGCCTTCCGCTCAGGTCATGATCCCAGGGTCCTGGGATCGAGCCCCACATCGGGCTCCCTGCTCCGCGGGAAGCCTGCTTCTCCCTCTCTCACTCCCCCTGCTTGTGTTCCCTCTCTCGCTGTGTCTGTCAAATAAAATATTTTAAAAATAAAAATAAATATTCACACCCCCTTACAAGGAGTGACAGGAATCTTTTTTCCTAGTGCCTCACTCTCTTACCTATATAAGGTAAATCAGGTTACCTATATGAAGTAGATGCTACCATTACACACTCCACATTCATCAGCCTATCCCCTTTTTCTGCCTGTTAGAAGGCAGAGGGTCAGTAAAGTATCCTCCAAACTGAGAAGGCACTTTGAGAAACATATATTTTTTTAAGATTTTTAAATTTATTCATTTGAGACACAGATACAGAAAGAGAGCATGAGCAGGGGGAGAGGCAGAGGGAGAGGGAGAAGCAGGCTCCCCGCTGAGCCAGGAGCCAGACATGGGGCTCGATCCCAGGACTCTGGGACCATGCCCTGAGCCAAAGGCAGACGCTTAACCATCCGAGCCACCCAGGCGCCCCAGAAATATATTTTTTTAATAATTATTTAGTTGAGAGAGAAAGAAAAGAGAATCTCAAAACCGACTGCGCTGAGTGCAGGGAGCCTGACACAGAGCTCCAACTCAGGACCCTGAGATCACGACCGAAGCTGAAACCAAGAGTCCAATACTTAACCAACTGCACCACCCAGGCGCCCCCAAAGGCACTTAGAGACCAGAAAACAACACAAGCTACACCATAACTCCTTAGAGTCTTACTCGCGGTAACTTACAGGGAGAACGCGGCAGACAAAAGATGCTGAGCACGATACAGCTACTCTCCGCCAAATCGAGGCCTTCATCCCCACTTTCTGGAGGGCGAGCAGCGTGGTGGTGAGGTCACAGGGTGGTTGTCTCAGGTGGTGCCACCTGCGCAACAGCGCTGGCTCTACTAGTTAGCGAAAGTGGAGCCTTCTGTGCGCCAGCCCATCTTTACTATTAGCGAAAGGGGTGCCT